>NW_024711228.1:15000-30000 GCF_018991925.1 Homarus americanus | reverse complement strand
CAGAGACGTGGTTTATATATCCAACGTGGTTTTATGCATCAGGCGTGGTTCATGTATCGTTAGATTTCCCGTCGCTACAATTTGAAACGCTAGACGAAATGCTTTTAAATGATACCCAGTGCATCATCATAGGTTGGCACGCTACCCATATCAGCAACAGCTAGAGATAGGGGGCTGCAGGAGGGAGTCGACCTTGTGTGGCATACTAGTTACTTCAATATAACAATAAATCCTTTGTTATGGGAATGTCACAATGACGTGGTTTAAATATATGACGTGGTTTAATATCAGAGACGTGGTTTATATACCAGAGACATGGTTTATGTATCAGACGTGGTTTACAGTATGTTCACCTGGGAGGAAATTTTTGTTTTTCGTGTCTAAGTTAGTCCATTCGTAAGTTTGTTTCGTTTGTCAGTTCATCCGTTCGTAAGTTCGCTTGTTCGGGTGTACGTACGTCCGCCCTTCCCAATATCGTCAGAAGGACTTAGCAAACACAGTATACACCCTAGGGTAATGGAGAGAGAGCACTACAACACTACAGAAGATGTGTATGAGAGAATGAAAAAAAACACTCTTTCAATCTTGTACCAGGACAGCCTTACTCCGCCACCGCCACATTAGCCTAGTAACTCCTCACTACTCAGAGAAAAAGGATCACCTGTACATTAGATTCCCCCAAATTATTTCACCTGCTAATTAGCCACCCTAAGCTCCCAACAGAGGGTACGATCGGTTAGGTAATGTTTGGGTAAAGATTCGTTATAACGCCCCCTCCGTTTTTACAGTAAATAGTTAGTTCTGGTGTATTTTGGTGTGCAGTTTAAATGTGACCTTAATTTTCTTTGGTAAATGTCAGACACATAGAACTAACCTTACCAGAACAACCTACTTAACCTAACCTAACTCTCTAGCCCACCGGACCCCATGCCGTATTAAAGAGAAGGTACTGTACTTATCTTGGTGTCTGGTACCTATGAAAGCAACTTTGTTAAAGCGTCAAGGTGTAATTTTACGGTTTTAGTGGACATAATAGTACGCAAGGACCGAGCAGGTCGGTGGAAACAGACAATTTAACCAAACAGATGACACGCGGTGACTTGGCACATTTTTCGGGGCAGTATTTACAGTAAATAATTGAACTTTCGACATTATCTTCAAAATATTGACTATCCAAGTATGTTGAAAGATAACATTACCTATATCTAAAGTCAAATTAACAAATATTAACTCTTTCTATGGAAACTGGCGGGGACGCTAAAACGAATTTTTACCAGGTTGTTAGGTTTGGTTAAGCTTGGTTTTGCTAAGCTAGCATTAGGTTAAGTTAGGTTTGGTTTGATTAGCGTAAGGTTAGGTTAACTCAGCTTAGGTTAGGTTAGAGTGTTAAGTTAGGTTGAATCACAATTATTGGCAGCGTTTAAACACTCGAAAATAAACTTCCCCCCCCCCACACACACATCAATCAGATAACGAGTTGTGGAATTTAGCTCACTTAAATTGACAAAAAAATACAAGACCCCAAACAGTGTATTAAAAACATAATATATAGAAAAAAATAAAAGCAAACATTAATCAAAAGCTGCGTTAGTGAAAACTGGTGTCAACATTCTGCAAGTCAATCAGTGTTGGTATTTCTCGAGGCGAATGGTACAAGAAAATACAAATAATCTATTAAATTTTGTTGAGTGTAACTTTAAAACCACCATGAAGTAAAATTTATCGCCATTACCCAGCTTATAACAACCAAACGTGAGGTAACATTTCCTTGATGACATTTACACTATGAATAAAACACTCTTAACGCGTACTGTAAATTCCTATAAAACTCGGGAATGGAAGGTAAAACTTTCTTATTTCACAGCACCTAATTGTACTGTAAGTCACGTTCTTTAATTATTCCTATCACAGCAACCTTCACATACTAACACAAGGTTGTATATTACGTATATCTAGAGTAATGTGGATAAATACATCAGCAGGAATACACAAATACACACAAATTTATAAATGCATACATAAAATTCGATAAGCTATACTAACTATGGCTAGGTGTCGGGGTTTACTATGAAATAATTATTGGTTTTATTATTTTTGTACTTACAGGTGTAGGCGTTGTCAGGTCGGCAAGCTTCATCATCACTGTCGTTTTTGGCGATGAAAAAAACACTTTATCTTTACACTCTCACATAAGTACACGTCACTCATTTTGTTGTTGTTGTACTCTGCTGTTCTGAGAATATATTTGTACTTTATTCTGTTAAAATACTGTCAGAGTTACGTGTTGTGGTATACTTTTAAAGAGATAAAACTGTGTTGCTCTTTCACCAGCTTGACACAACGCACTGCAGCCAAGTCTCAAATGAGCAACGCGCCTTCACTAGCGTTCAGTCTATTTAATTTGTCCATTATATAATTGAATGAGAAGTATTTAATAGTGTTACATATAATTAAAAATGTGATTATTTTAATTATCTGAAAAAATCCTCCAAAAGCATAATTCTATATCAAAATAAATATATTAGTTGTCAGTTGAGTTCATTGACTTTGAAACAATGTATCTGATTCATGCCCTAAATTTATAATCTTTTCATAACGATTTGTAAAATAGAATTAAATTTAAGTAAATTTACATAATAAAACATAATAAAACAAAGGAATAAATCAGAAATGGTAAAATAGTTATGTTTACTTTAGATTCCCGCTTGTACACGAGTCAGTTGGTGGTGTCACTGTTGTGTGGAGTATTATTGTTTAAAAAGTGATATAAAACACGTAACTGACAGTACTCTAATGTCATAGTGTAAAGATATACTATTAAAGTGTAAGGGAAACTGAAAACGAGGATAATTGAGTGAGATAAGCGATTAATTTGTGTAAAAATAGAAGTAAACAGAACACACACGACATGGCGCCTCTTACCGTCACTCAATATTACCACAAATTATCGGATTATTTTAAACTAGAACATTGCAGAGTGTTTTTGTTTAAATAAAGTCCTGATCTCGCCCAGACCTGTAAGTACAAAATACAAAATAAATGTTCACGACTAATTTGGTTGACTGGCTGCTGAAAACGTGATGCCTCTTATTATTTTGTCTCATTTAAATAAGTGTCCATGTATGTTTTATTTCGTGCATGAATATTTATATACTTGAATGCATACATATAAATCAGTGCCTCAGTAAGGGATTTGTAGAAGTTTTAAGGTTACTATAAAAACAACGACTTATTTATTGTTTGGAAAAGTTTCAAAGGGCAGTATTTAACTTGTCACAGAATTATGGTGGAAAATAGAATAAAAGAATATCAACATTTTATTTCTGAGGATGGAAGTGCGTGTGTGTGTGTGTGTGTGTGTGTGTGTGTGTGTGTGTGTGTATTTATACTCGAAAAGCTGTTGAGGTTAAGTCTTATTACGTTTAAATTATACAATCTTCAGGACAGAGGCAGAATAGAACGTAGTGATTTATTTACAAGACTTCAAAAGCAGGAGAAGTTTGAGGTATAACTGTATATAAGCGACACGTTAACTTATTCCCCAGCTACAATGTTTGTGATTGTTATCGTATACTGATAACCACCAGCCAAGCGTCCCGTGCTATTTACCTTGCAAGGGCTGCTGATAACACCTACATATATATTTTTTTAATGTAAATATTTGACGTAGATAACTCGCCCTTGTCAAGTGTGGAATAATTTTAGCAACGTCCATAATAACAACACTATTGGTACTAATGTCAGTGATGGTAGTAGTAGTAGTAGTAGTAGTAATAATAATAATAATAATAATAATAATAATAAGCCGAAGTACTCAGTCTCGACGTATTATTAGTACTTGCCAGGTACTTATCAAGCGATTTAGTGACATCTTTCCTGTGCTTGTAATCAGGAAGGATTTTTCTCTCCTACCGTGGCAGTTGGAGGAAGGGGGGGGGGGGGACATCCAAATGATTTTATCTTGAATTAGCTGAACCTGTCCCGCTGTGAACCAACCAGGAGGCACCGGCGTCCATCTTGGTCTTCCTGTACGATAACTTTTATTTGTTTATCTGTTTTTTTCATCGCTTTTAGGATTTTATTTACCTTGTTTTTTTAATTTTTGGTTTATTATATTAAAGTTTTAATGTAAAGTGCAGTTTGTAAATTACTGGGCTGGTTATGACGATTTTTTTTAATTAGAGGGAGTTATTTCTACGTCTGGCAGTCGGCAGGGGCGTTGAAGGCAAGGGAAATGCATTTATTTTATTTTTTTAATCTGAGAGCTAACACCGAGATGCATACCCTCAGGGTCCCCTTACTTTGGATATAAAATTTCAGGTTTATAAGTTTCACGGTTTGGGAGCAACGGCGCTGACCTGACACACACACCTACACGCACACATACAAACACACACACACACACCAAGACGTCGTTTAATATTACGACTCGGAAGAAGAGATCGAAGACAAAGGAAGAGGAGGAGGAGGAGCAGAATAAAATAAAGGAAGAGAGGAATAAAGGGCAGAAGAATAGGGAAGAAGAGGAGGAGAGTAATAAGGAAGATAAGAAAGAGGAGGGGGATAATAAGAAGGAGGTATGGAAAACTAAGGCGAAGGAGGAGGAGGAAGTGTGGAAGACTATGAAGGAGGAGCAGTAGAAAAATATTAAAACGAAGGAGAATAAGGAAGATGAGTAGATGAATATTAAGGAGGAGTAGGAGGAGGAAGAAGAGAAGCAGGAAGAGGACATTGGTAAGACCCAGTAACGAGTTCCTCAGCCTCGCTCCTGTAAGTGCCTTCCTATACCAGTACCCGGCCTTAATGGTTGTGAGAGTTGTTTATTGGGAGAGTCGAGACACGCTGGGCAGAGGGAGGGAGAGAGAGAAGAGAGAGAAGAGAGAGAGAGAGAGAGTTGTGAGGGGTGGTGGTGGTGGTGGTGGTGGTGGTGAGAGTTGTGAAAGTACAGGAAAACTAGTGTATTATCTACTCCCCCCCCCCCTTCATTCTAACACGACCCCCTCATACACCCCTCCCTCTCAACACGACCTCATCTTGCTCTACCTCCCTCACACGACACGACCTCATCTTGCTCTACCTCCCCTCACAACACGACCTCATCTTGCTCTACCTCCCCTCACAACACGACCCGCCTCCTTCCTCCCCCTCCCCTCACAGCACAACAGCCCCCCACTTTTCCTCCACCTCGAACTTCCCTCTCCTCTACCCGGTACACACAGCCCCCCTCCTTCTCTTTCATAGTGACCCCTCTTCTCTGCTTCCTGCCTGCCTGTTCCTCCTCCCTCCCTCCCTCCCTCCAACGACCACTAACGACCACCATGGGGCCCAGGGGTGGTCGTGGGCTTATCGTTACCTCCTAATGAACTGTGTGTGTGTGTGTGTGTGTGTGTGTGTGTGTGTGTGTGTGTGTGTGTGTGTGTGTTAGTGCTACCTCTACCACCCTCCCCACCACCTCCTCTACCCCTACCTACCCCTCCCCACCCACACCTCCTCTACCCCACCACCCCTCCCACCACCACCTCCTCTACCCCTACCCTACCCCTCCCACCCACCTCCTCTACCCCACCACCCCTCCACACCCCTCCCCACCCACCTCCCCTCCTCCTCTACCCCACCTACCCCACCTACCCCACCACACCACCACACCACCACCTACCCCTCCCCACCACCTCCTCTTCTCCACCACCACCACCACCACACAACAACACTCAGACCCAACATGGAACTTTGTGGGAGAATCTAATTTTAATATTAATTTTAAACATAGATTTTTGAGATGGAATTTTATATTATTTTTTTATACCTGTGTTTTGTGAGATGATTTTTTAGGCCTAGTGTCAATATTTATCCCATTTTTTTATATGTTCAAGGGGGAGTTTAAGTGAGTCATATTTCCACTTGTGTATATTATAATTTTAGTGAAATTTTAACACTTGAGTTTAAGTTAAAATATTGTATAATTTTACTTCAATTTAATATTTAAATTTATGAGAATTTAAATGTTGTCTATTTTAATGTTAATATAGAGAATTATCAAAGACTTTTAAGTGAGATTTGAGATAATTTTACGAGGTGAAATAAATTTAACACATTTTTATCAATTGACCTTATTGAAGAGTTTAATTTGAATTGCGTTTTAACACGTTGGTTTATGATAGTTTAATATACCTAGGATATTTTATTATTATTATTATTATTATTATTATTATTATTATTATTATTATTATGATTTGATAGTAGCATATTACCCTAAGACTGAAAAACTGGTTGTATGTATGTATGTATTATCGGGACGTGTGTGTGTGTGTGTGTGTGTGTGTGTGTGTGTGTGTGTGTGTGTGTGTGTGTGTGTCCTGCTGGTCTAAAGGCTTCATCTTACCTTCGATCCATCCCCAGGCTGAAATGATAGATAGATAGATAGATAGATAGATAGATAGATGATAGATAGATAAGATACCAATACTGGAAATCACATACAACGACACACATATAGAAACCTTCCATATCAGGATAGGTTAAAGAAACTAAACTTGCCATCCCTAGAAAGACGAAGAGTGCGGGGAGATATGATAGAAGTATTTAAGTGGGTGAAAGGAATCAATAAAGGAGATATAGATAAAGTTCTTATAATATCCGAGCAGGATAGGACTCGTAGCAACAGATTTAAGTTGGATAAGTTTAGGTTTAGGAGGGAGATAGGAAGAAACTGGTTTACAAATAGGGTGGTGGACGAGTGGAACAAGCTTAGCAACTTTGTAGTAAGTGCTGGAACGCTGGAAAGTCTTAAAGGGAGGCTAGATAGATTCATGGATGATGATAGAGAGTGGTTGTAACTCTAGACAGGAGCTGCCATGCACAGGCCAACCGGTCTATTGCAGACTCCTTATTTTCTTATGTTCTTATACAGACAGCTTTTCAATATGTCTCCCAGGCTATACTAACCTCGCATGGGTGACAATAATTGTTCCTCATGAAGTCTGTCTGTCTGTCTCTTAGTGTCTTATGTCTGTGTGTCTCATTGTAAGTGTCTTTTAAGTGTCTCGAGATGTGTGTGTCTCATTGTAAGTGTCTTTTAAGTGTTTTATGGAGTGTGTCTTTCCTTGTAAGTGTCTTTTAAGTGTTTTATGGAGTGTGTCTTTCTTTGTAAGTGTCTTTTAAATGCCTCGTGATGTGTGTCTCTCATTGTGAGTGTCTCGTATGTCTCGTAAATATCTTGTAAGTGTCTCATGATGTCTGCCACTCGTTTTATGTTTCTGGTAAGTGTCTCATGATGCGTGTCTTTCGGTCTAAATTTCTTATAAAGTGCGTCTCTCATTTCTAAGTGTCTTTTAAGTGTCTTGTGTGTCTCTGGCTGTAAGTGTCTTATATTAGTGTGCATTTATTTTTATTGTAGTGATGTTAGGTTTAAGTGCCTCAAGCATCCGCGTCATTAGCATGTAAAGTAGGTTTCCGATGACGTCACTGCTCGAATGCAAACACAGTGCGCGCGCAACTTTGGCGGTGACGAGGAGGACGAGTTGCTGTTATTGTTATTGTGTTTGTTATTGCTGTGGTTGTTGTTATTTGAAGGTTGTTATTGCTGTGGTTGTTGTTATTTGAAGGTTGTTAGTGCTGTGGTTGTTGTTATTTGAAGGTTGTTATTGCTGTGGTTGTTATTGTGTGTGTTATTGCCGTGGTTGTTGTTATTTGAATGTTGTTATTGCTGTGGTTGTTGTTATTTGAAGGTTGTTATTGCTGTGGTTGTTATTTGAAGGTTGTTATTGTGTTTGTTATTACTGTGCTTGTTGTTATTATAGATGCCTCAGCCACCAGGGTTATTAAGGGCGGGTCTCATGCCTCACTTTTGACAAGAGACAACTTTTAAAAATTGGTTGACAGTAACACCTTTTTTTTTTACGGGGTCGGAGCAAACAGCAGAGCGCTCCTTCCTTCCTTCCTTCTTTCCTTCCTTTATTCCTTCCTTCCTTCAGCCCTGCCTTCAGTCCTTCCGCCCTTCTTTTCTTCAGTCCTTCCTTCTTTCCTTCCTTCCTTCCTTCCTTCCTTCCTTCCTTCCTTCTGAACCTCGTACAGCACACAACACACCTCTATACCACAGCGACTTCGCGTGTGTCCAGTAGCTACGAGAGAGATGTGTGTGTGTGTGTGTGTGTGTGTGTGTGTGTGTGTGTGTGTGTGTGTGTGTGCGTGTGTGTGTGTGTGTGTGTGTGGTTATTAACAGTGGTATTTCTTCCGGTACAGCAGGGTGGTCTTGTGCGAAATCTAGTGACAATGGTAATAATGCCAGCTTTATTGATGATGGTATAGGGCCAGTTTTAGTGTCAATGGTAACGGTGCCAAGTGCAGTAACAACAATAACAGTGCCAACTTCATCGACCCCCAAAAAAGTATCAGTGTACCCTTTAAAGAACAAAGAAACTAACGATTCAGTTTCTACACCACTTTGTAAATAATTGCAGACGTCAACAAGAGAACGGGTCAGCTTTACATTTCTTCCCGATCAATAGTGTTTTTGTCTTGCGTCAAAAAAAAAATCGTTCAACAAAAGTTCTCGTCTGAATTTTTTAAGACGTGTTAACACCACCACCACAGTCCCCGCTTCCCACCTGCCTGTACAGTGTCGTCTTGGAGACGCCTGATGGTCACTGTTGGTTAATTATTACTGAGAACACCGCTAAAGCAACTCTTATTCATTTCTTTTAAGACGACCCCGTAGCTAACCCGACCAAACCTAATTTAACCTAACCTAATCCAACCCGACCAAGCCTAACCTAACCTAACCTAACCTAACCCAAGCCAAAGGTAACCTAACCTAACATATATTTTATCTCTGTCAAATGTGATTTAACGTAACTAATGACCATCTTCTTGGTAACTTTCATTTAGTCTACATACTTTGACCAACTCGACTCTCTGAAACACAACAGAGAGAGAGAGAGAGAGAGAGACTTACTTACCTCTGAAACTTCCTGAACTTCACCGCCTGACCTGAAATATTCGACACTCGGCAGTCCTTCACGGTCGATTCTGCCACCATCAGGAACACTGGGAGAACGAGAATGTGTTGGAGGTGAAAAAATAAAGGTCACCACACACACACACACACACACACACACACACACACACACACACACACATACACACACACACAAGTGGATGCTAATTTGTGAAATTAAAAATAGAGGGTCACACACACGTACACACATACATACACGCACACACACTAGAGGTATTGAGAGTGAGAATTAGTAGAGCGAGTATATACAGTACAGTCTTACAGGAACATACCATTTAAATGTAATAATTCCCTTTAAAGGTATCATCTCCCTTAAACGTAACCTCTCCCTTAATTATATCAACTTCCTTAAAAGGTAATATCCCCCTTAGAAGTAACAACTCCCTTAAAAAGTAACATCCCCCTTAAAAGTAACTACTCCCTTAATTATATCATCTCCCTTAAAAGGTATAACATCTCCCTTATAGGTATACTATCTCCCTTACTTAATATTATAAAGCATTTCACATTACCGTAACTGAAACCACCAATTCCATTTCATTACATTACATTACCACACCTGAGGGCCATCAAGACACATTACAGGTATTTCAATCAGGTAAAAAAAAAAAATCATTCCCTAAAGATTAAACTAAAACCTTGATGAAACTAAGCATTAATTTCTACCGAGTCTCAGTGCAGGTAAGAAATGTAATTATAATTGAGGTCTTGTTTGTTTTTTATGATAATTAATGTAAAAAAATGGTGAGATATGTAAATTACGAGATAAATATATTTTATTTTTGTTTATAAATTGAATCTTTGCTGTTTACTTATGAAGTGACGAGGGAAAGTTGAAATGTTAGGATATAAGTGATTAGTGTGTTAATATAAGTATTTAAGTAGATGAGATTAAAAGTACTGTAGTGAAGACAGAGACACAGAGATAAAAAGAAATTATAGTGAAGGCAGATATAGCTGTAAAGGAAGACAAATACGGATATAAAAACAGCTATAGTGAAGAACGAAATAGCTGTAGTGAAGAACGAAATAGCTGTAGTGAAGGCAGAAACAGCTGTAGTAAAGACATCAACAGATCGACCTTAATGACACAAGATAGGTGAAACACAAAGGGAACAAGACTCGTTCACACAATCATAACATCAAAGGTCAAAGGTCAATTAGTGATTCACCTTAAATATTTAATTAGGTTGTGTACTAATATTCACTAAGAAACATCCTTCCCTCTTGGCAGTAAACAAAAACAATGACAAAAATTATAGCAAAGACAATAACAAAAACAATAACAAATAACAAAAACACTAAAAATAATGGCAAGAACAATAACAAAAACAATAAAAAAATAATAACAAGTAACAAAAACAATAACAAAAAAGAAAACAATAAAAAATAACAAAAGCACAAAAAATAATGGCAAGAACAATAACAAAAACAAAATCAATAACAAAAACAACAAGAAAAATAAAACCACAACAATAACAACAAAACACTAATAAAAAACAAAAACACTAACAAAAATAATAGCAAAAACAACAACAACATCCATTAGATATGTCAACAAAGGCATTATATGTTTGTTTATTTTTTTGTTTTGTTGTAGAAGCATGAAGTTTATTTTGTCTCATTGTACAGTGACGAACATAAATTCCTGGACACTTTTTTGGGGAGAGTTGGAAGGTTAGGGGGAAGGGGTGGAAGGTTAGGAGGAAGGGGTGGAAGGTTAGGGGGAAGGGGTGGAAGGTTAGGGAGGGGTGGAAGGTTATGAGGAAGGGAAGGTCAGGGGAAGGTTCCGAGGAAGGTGGAAGGTTATGGGGAAGGGGTGGAAGGCTAGGAGAAGGGGTGGAAGGTTAGGGGGAAGGGGTGGGAAGGTTAGGGGAAGGGGTGGAAGGTTAGGGGAAGGGGTGGAAGGTTAGGGGAAGGGGTGGAAGGTTAGGAGGAAGGGGTGGAAGGTTTTGTGGGGAAGGTGGAAGGTTAGGGGAAGGTGAATGGTTAGGGGAAGGGGGTGTAAGGTTATGGGAAGGGGTGGAAGGTTAGGAGGAAAGGGGTGGAAGGTCAGGGGAAGGGGGTGGAAGGTTAGGGAAGGGGTGGAAGGTTAGGGGAGGGATGGAAGGTTAGGGAGGGGTGGAAGGTTAGGGAAGGGGGTGTAAGGTTAGGGGGAAGGGGGTGGAAGGTTAGAGGAAGGGGGTGGAAGGTTGGGGAAGGGGATGCAAGGTTAAGGGAAGGGGTGGAAGGTTAGAGGAAAGGTGTAAGGTTAAGGGAAGGGGGAGGGTCTATTTAAGGGTAAAAATAGTAAGGGAAAGGGATTAATATACTGTTTATTTACTTAATTTTCTTGTTTATTATAGAATGGTGTTGTTGTTGATGTTTTTTATTTGTTCCATCGTGGTTTAAAATAGAAAGTATTGTTCATCAGTTATAAACCTTAAACCGATGACTGTTTTCAATGAGGTATTAAAGTCTCATTTAAGAAGGTGAAAGACTCGTTCTACCTGTTCGGAGTCTCGTTCTAGTAGTTAAAAGACTCGTTGGTTCTACCTGTTTTGAGTTTCGTTCTAGTAGTTAAAAGACTCGTTGGTTCTACCTGTTTTGAGTTTCGTTCTAGTAGTTAAAAGACTCGTTGGTTCTACCTGTTTTGAGTTTCGTTCTAGTAGTTAAAAGACTCGTTGGTTCTACCTGTTTTGAGTTTCGTTCTAGTAGTTAAAAGACTCGTTCGTTCTAACTGTTCAGAGTCTAATTCCATCAGGTAAAAAAGATTCTTTCTAACTGTTCAGAGTCTCATTCTAGCTGTGCCGAGACTCGCTACAGCAGCTTGGAGTCTTAGGCGTGTATCAGGGCTTCAATTCGTGACTTTGTACAACACATCAAATAATATGAGACGATAAATAACACTGAGACAGGAGACGACTAGTATCGGGGAGGAGGGGCTAAATAACCGTGAATCATTTCTAATCACCGACACTTTACTGTGAATCATTTCTAATTACCGACACTTTACTGTGAATCATTTATAATCACCGGCACTTTACTGTGAATCATTTATAATCACCGACACTTTTCTGTGAATCATTTCTAATCACCGACACTTTACTGTGAATCCTTCCCAATCATTTAAGGGAGTAATTATATTTAAGAGAATAATTTAAGGGAGTAATTATATATTTCAGGGCGAATTGACACACGTATGACCAAAAGATAACACCTCCTACCACCCTACACCCTCCTTCCCCCTTCCCCCTTCCCCCTTCCCCATGGCCAAGTCGACCTCCTCGCGTGCTGCACCAGTCATAACAGCAAAACAACGAAAAGAATACACTCCCACGCAACCACAGCCCAGGTATTGAAAAGGTAACGCCCCCTACCATCCCCACACCGTAACGCTCCTCATCCCTCCCTCCTTCCCGCCCACCTGTAGTAAATATAGGTGTCGGGAAGCCTTAAATGAAGCCTCGGTCGCTATGACATTCACACACCTGCGGTAAAATAGGCCTTTGGAAACCCTGGATCACGAATCATGTAAATTTATGGGTTTTCCTCTGACTTTATCGAGAGGAAAAAATGGTTAATAGACAGACACATACAGACAGGCACACTATAGCACAAACAGATACTAAAATGAACAGACAGAACACTGACAGACACACTAACAACCAGACAGACAGATACACAAAAATAAACATACACAAAACTAAAAAGCGAAATTAATTCATACTAATACACTTATTAGTTCAGATCAGGGAAAATACTAAAATACACACACACACACACACACACACACACACACACACACACACACACACAATGTTGCTGTATTTCGTATATAATATAATATTAGTTTTATATATAAAAACACTCCCCCAGGGTTTCATCATCGAACAGAACTATTTACAGTACCATGTTCGTTAATATCCAGTTGTAGTGTATAATATAAAACATGTGTTTTTATTGATTGATATGTTTAATTAGTTTCAATCAAGTAAAAGGTTTGGTACACACACAATGTTAATAATTCCTCTACGACAAAATATTCTAAATAATTTTCTACAATAAATAAAAATATATATACAGAAACAGACTAATTCCTGCAGTTGATGCCGTCCCCGTATATATTATTATTATTATTTCTCATCGACTAGTAAATAAAAAGGTAAACATGAATCATTCCCATCCAGTAAAACGTTCCCGATCGTCATTGTTTTTCCTCTCTCTCTCTCTCTCTCGTACTGAGGAAAAAAAATGGAAATTACAGATGAGAGAACACAGGTGAAATCCTCGCTAAAAATGAGGAGTTAAAAATGAGGAAGATAAGAAGAAGGATGAGAGAAGAGAAGAGAAGACAAGAGAGACAGGTTCGCTGTGCCTGGCGGGATAATTTATTTTTTTGGAGGGGATATGCACCAGCCTCCTTGTGTCGAGGGTATGGTTCTCAGTTGCCTTAGGTTAGGTTAGGTTAGGTTAGGTTAAGTTAAGTTAAGTTAGAGCTGGCAAGTAGGTTAGGGTTGGTAGGGTTGGTTAGGTTAGATTAGAATAACCTACTTTAAGTTTCGGTTACTCTATTTACCCGAATCCTCAAAATTACCTAGCATTTACATCCGAATCAAATCCGAATCCGAACCTTACCCGAATCCGAACCTCATCCGAATCCGAACCTTACCCGAATCCGAACTTTACCCGAATCCGAACCTTATCCGAATCCGAACCTACCCGAATCCGAACCTTACCCGAATCCGAATCTTTCCCGAATTCGAACCTTATCCGAATCCGAACCTTATCCGAATCCGAACCTTACCCGGATCCGAATCCTTAGACTAGAGCGTCCCACAAAATGCTGCTCTCAACACTGGATAAATAAAATTGGAGAATGTGAAAGAGGCTTGTCTGTGTCTCTGATCTCTCCCTCTCACTGCTCTCCCAATCTTTCTCTCCACACACACACACACACACACACACATACACTGGACCATTTAGGCTTTTCTGGAGATTCTTTAACTTTACCTTCCTAAAGTTAACCTCTGGTGTGTGTATGTGTGTGTGTGTGTGTGTGTGTGTGTGTGTGTGTGTGTGTGTAAAAACATAAATAAAAGACACACTAGATAAAAGAAAAACAGAAAGCTTTGTAAATACTTCTTAGAAAAAACAAACAAGAACACAGACAATATACCTAAAAAAAAACACCAAAAAAAAAACCACCGTCAGAAAACATAAAGGAAAAAATCACCTTAAATTACCCAAGAAAACAAAAATAAAAACACATACATACCCTCAAAAAGAAACAAACATTAAAAACACACATAAAATAATTCAGAAAACGCAGGAGAGACACAAAACAAACACACATAAACACACACCTTATAAAACACCTTTGATGAAAAAAAAGACAAAAGGTAGTGACTATCTTTCTCACACTCTCACGGGAAGACTGTGAGAAACAATCTAGAGTCTAAATCAAATAACATTGGATTTCTCCCTCAGTCTCTCCCCCTCTCTCTCCTTCCCTCCCTCCCTCCCTCCCCTCTTGCTACCTTTCCCCCTCTCCTTACTCCTTCTACCCTCCCCTCCTCCTCCTTCTATCCTCTCCTTCCATCTCCCCTCTCTGTTTACCCTCCTCTCAACTCCCTGTTTTCCTATCCTCTCCCTCCGCCTTCCCTCTCTCGTCTCCCCTTCTCTTGTCTCCTCTTCTCTCGTCCTTCCCTCCCTCCTCTTCTCTCCGTCTTTCTTCTCTGTTTTCTCTCTTTCTTCTTCCCCTCTGCTTTATCTTCATCCCCCCCTCCTTTCTTCCCTCCGTCCTTCTCCTCTTCCTCCTCTCCCTTCTTCCTCTCTCCATCGTTCACCTCCCTCCCCTCCTCCATTCCCCTCCGTCGTTTTCCCTCTTTTCCTCTCCTCAATCATTCCTCCCCTCCCTCTTCCCATCCTTCCTTACTTTGTGTTTCCTCTGTCTTCCTCTTTCTTTCTCCTCCCTCCTCCCATCACTCTCTTTAATTTCCCTTTCA
>NW_024711228.1:5000-10000 GCF_018991925.1 Homarus americanus | reverse complement strand
ATGAAGAAGGAGGTAGAGGAGGGGGAGAAGGAGGAGGGAAAAAGAGAAGATGAGGAAGGAAGAGGAAGAGGAAGGAGGAGGAAGAGGAGAGGATGTGTGGGCAATTACCTTAAACTAATAATTGGCCCAAAAGTCAAATTTTTCTTTACAATGTTTTTTTTTTTTTACTGATAATCCAGGAGTTTTATCACGGCCCAAGCACACAAAGTTTAAAGTAGTCATTAAGTGTGTGTGTGTGTGTGTATGTATGTATGTACAGGTGTGTGTATGTGTGTATAACAGAACATTTAAGCTAACTACCACGACGGAACAGAAACGGAACAGATACCCTTTCATACTACACTATCACGTAAAAATTACAACATCACTATGGAACAGAATGTTAAACCGGGGAGGCCACAGCAACTCAACACACCCACGGAACACCACGGAACACCACACCAGGAGTGGAAACTCGACGATTAATAGCTGTTGGGACATGACCTACAACACCGTATTATAAAAATAAATTCATATATGTGTGTGTGTAGTTTTACGAGCAAATTACATCGTTGTCCAGATATGAGGAATTAAAATATTGCATTTACCTGGGCAGTGAAAGCAATCAGATCCACACAAGCCCCCCAGGCAAAAGCGTACGTGCATCGCTATTGGTCTAACTTCCTGCCAGCTAAATAGCACCGTGTACATCATAAATATGACATAATATTGTTCAAAACTGATCATATATTGTTTAGAAATGACTCTAGTTAATAATAATAATAATAACCACACTACTACTACTACTACTACTACTACTACTACTACTACTAATGATAAAGTAAAGTAGATATTTATACAGACATGTCATACAAATACATATTAAACAGATCAAATAATTCTAACACCTTCACTTACAAATTAAACTCACCTGTATGGGATAAAACACCCCCCCCCCTTCCCTTACGAGCGTCTGAGATTTTGGACCTTATATGGCACAAACATAAATCCACTTTTCTGACACATATTAACTTAGGAACTCTGAACATCTCCATCGAATAGAACGAATTGAACTTGTGAACCTTTGAGAAATAATTTTTGTGTGTCGTAGTTTAAGTGAACCAGGTGGAAGGATTCTCATATTGTCAGTTGTTATGATAGTATTAACTTAGGAACCTGATTAACTTCTCAGAAATCCGGACCAACTTCCCAGGGATCCGGACTGTCCTCTCAGAAATCCAGATCAAACCCTAAGATTCCCTTCACCAATCACTTAAGAATCCGGATCTACCTCTTAGAAATCTGTACCATCTGACCTCTTAAAATCCAGATCGTTTAACCTCTCAGAAAACCGGACTGATCTCTCGCAAATCCAGACAAAACCCAATAAATCCTTAACCCAACCCCATAAATCCTTAACCCAACCCCATAAATCCTTAACCCAACCCCATAAATCCTAAACCCAACCCCATAAATCCTTAACCCAACCCCATAAATCCTTAACCCAACCCCATAGATCCTAAACCCAACCCCATAAATCCTTAACCCAACCCCATAAATCCTTAACCCAACCCCATAAATCCTTAACCAAACCCCATAAATCCTTGACCAAATCCTATAAATCCTTAACCAAATCCTATAAATCCAGACCCACTACATGGAAATCCACAACATCCTATAGAAATCCGTTCCATTCAGCCTCTCACAGCCCGGGACGTTGTATGGGGTAAACAATGATAAACTGTGTGTCATCTGGGAATCACAATGGTCAAAGGGCTGGAGGCGGGCCGGGGAGGGAAGAGGAGCCACGGAGGGAAGAGGAGCCACGGAGGGAAGAGGAGCCACGGAGGGAAGAGGAGCCACGGAGGGAAGAGGAGCCACGGGGAAGAGGGGCCACGGAGGGAAGAGGGGCCACGGAGGGGAAGAGGAGCCACGGAGGGAAGAGGGCCACGGAGGAAGAGGGGTCATGAGAGGGAAGAGGAGCCAAGGAGGAAGAGGGGCCACGAGGAAGAGGAGCCACGGAGAAGCAGGAGGAAGAGGCCACGGAGGGAGCCACGGAGGAAGGGGAAGAAGGCCATGAGGGAGGGGGAGAAGCCACGGAGGAAGAGGGCCACGGAGGAAGAGGGGCCACGGAGGAAGAGGGCCACGGAGGGAAGAGGGGCCACGGAGGAAGAGGAGCCACGGAGGGAAGAGGCCACGGAGGAAGAGGCACGGAAGAGGACAGGAGGAAGAGGGCCACAGGGGGAAGAGGGCCATGGAGGAAAGAGGGCCACGGAGAAGAGGAGCCAGTAGGAAGAGGAGCCACGGAGGAAGAAGGGCCACGGAGGGAAGAGGGCCAGGAGGAGAGGGCCGGAACAGGGGCCACGGAGGGGAACAGGGCCACGGAGGAAGAGGAGCCACGGAGGGAAGAGGAGCCACGGAGGAGGGCTACGAGGAAGAGGGCCCGGAGGGAAGAGGCCACATGGAAGGAGCCACGAGGAAGAAGGGCCACGGAGAAGAGGGCCACGGAGAGGGCCAGGGGAAAGAGGGCCACGGAGGAAGAGGCCACGGAGGAAGAGGGCCACGGGAGGAAGAAGAACCAGGAGAAGAGGGCCACGGAGAGAGAGGGAAGAGGAAGAGGGGCCACAGGAGGAAGAGGGGCCACGAGGGAAGAGGGCCACAGGAGAGGAAGAGGAGCCACGAGGGAGAGGAGCCACGGAGGAAGAAGGCCACGGAGGGAAGAGAGGGGGCCCGGGAGGAGGGAAAGGGCCAGGAGGAAGAGGTCAGGAAGGAAGAGGAGCACGGAGAGGAAGAGGAGCCAGTAGGAAGAGGAGCCACGGAAGAAGGGCCATGGAGGAAGAGGCACGAGGGAGGCCACGGAGGGAAGAGGCCACGGAGGAAGAGGGGCCACGGAGGAAGAAGGCCACGGAGGAAGAGGAGCCACGGAGGAAGGGGCCACGGAGGAAGAGGGGCCACGCGGAGGAAGAGGGCCACGGAGAGAGGAGCCAAGGAGGAAGAGGGCTAGGAGGGAGAGAGGGCCACGGAAGAGGAGCCACGGAAGGGGCCAGGAAGAGGGCCACAGAGGGAAGAGGGAGGGAGGATGGAGGACAGGAGGGAAGAAGTCAAAGGAAAGAGGGTCAGGGACGTAAGGAATAGGGCCAGGGAAGTAAGAGGTTAGGGAAGTAAGGAAGAGGTCAGGGACGTAAGGAAGAGGGTCAGGGAAGGAAGGAAGAGGGTGGGGAAGAAGGAAGAGGTCCATGGAGGTAGGAAGAGGTCAGGGAGGTAAGGAGAGGTCAGGAGGTGAGAGGTCAGTGGTAAGGAAGAGGGTCAGGGAGGAAAGGAGGGTCGGGAGGTAGGAAGAGGTCAAGGGTGGTAGGAAGAGAGGGTCAGGGAGGTAAGGAAGAGGTCAGGGGAGGTAGGAGAGGTCAGGGTAGTAGGGAAGAGGTCAGGGAGGTAGGGAAGAGGTCAGGGCAGTAAGGAAGAGGTCAGGAGGTAGGAAGAGGGTCAGCAGGTAGGAAGAGGGTCAGGGAGGTAGGGAGGTCAGGAGGTCAGGAAGAGGTTCAGGAGGTAAGGAAGGAGTCGGGACGTAAGGAAGAGGTCAGGGAAGTAGGAGGAGGTCAGGAGGTAAGGAAGAGGTCAGGGAGGTAAGGAAGAAGTCAGGAGGTAAGGAAGAGGTCAGAGAGGTAGGAAGAGGGTTCAGGGAGGTAGGGAAGAGGTCAGGGAGGTAAGGAGGTCAGGGAGGTAGGAGGCCAGGACGGGAAGGCCAGGGAGTGGGAGGAGGTCAGGAGGTAAGGGAAGAGGTCCAGGGAGGTAAGGAAGGGTCAGGAGGTAAGGAGGGTTCAGGAGGTAGAAGGGGTCAGGGAGTAAGGAAGAGGTCAGGGAGTAAGGAAGAGGTCGGGGAGGTAAGAAAGGTCAGGGTGGTAAGGAAGAGGGTCAGGGAGAGGAGGAGGTCAGGGAGGTAGGAAGGGGTCAGGAGGTAGAAGAGGGCCAGAGGCAAGGGAGAAGGGTCGGGAGGTAAGGAAGAGGTCAGGAGGTAAGGAAGGTCAGAGAGGTAAGGAAGAGGTCAGGGACGTAAGGAAGAAGTCAGGAGGTAAGGAAGAGGTCAGAGGTAAGGAAGGTCAGGGACAGTGGGAAGAGGTCAGGGAGGTGGGAGGTCAGGGAGGTGAAGAGGTCCAGGAGGTAGGAAAGGTCAGGAGGTAAGGAAGGGTTCAGTAGGGAAGGGTCAGGAGGTAGGGAGGTCAGGAGGTAGGAAGAGGTCAGGAGGTAAGGAGAGGGTCAGGGAGGAAGGAAGAGGTCCAGGGAGGTAATGAAGAGGTCAGGAGGTAGGAGAGGTCAGGGAGGAGGTTCAGGGAGGTAAGGAAGAGGTCAGGGAGGTAAGGAAGAGGGTCGGGGAGGTGAGAAAGGGCCAGAGAGGTAAGGAGAAGGTCGGGAAGGTCAGGAAGAGGTCAGGGAGGTAAGGAAAGAGGTCAGGAGGAAGGAAGAGGGTCAGCGAGGTAAGGAAGAGGGCCAGGGAGGTGGAGAGGTCAGGAGGTAAGGAAGAGGTCCAGGAGGTAAGGAAGAGGTCAGGGAGGTGGAAAGGTCAGGGAGGTGGGAAGAGGGCCAAAGTAGGGTTATAGGTCTTCTCCCCAAGGCTACAATTCAGGGCTGTATCGCTCCAGGGGCCGACCGGGGACTAACATCACTCTGAGGTATAAGGCGTAAAACTGAGGCAGATTGAGGAGTCAGTGAGAGAGAGAGAGAGAGAGAGAGAGAGAGAGAGAGAGAGGGAGAAGAAGAGAAATCAAAAACAATGAAGGGATTGAAGAGGAGAAGAAAACGGAGGATTAAAGAAAGTAAGTTTGAGAGAGAGAAAATAAGACGGAGTGAAATGAGAGATAGAGGAAGTAGGAGAAAATAAAGAGAAAGAAAAGATATTCGAAAATGAGAACAAGATCAAGGTATAATTTGAGAGAGAGCAAAGAAGATGAGACAGACAGACAGACAGACAGACAACACCTCACCGTCTCTACTAAAGCCAAGATCAGACTCACCCATTATCCCTC
>NW_024711228.1:0-2500 GCF_018991925.1 Homarus americanus | reverse complement strand
ACCACACCCTCGTTTGGACACGCCCTTCTACACACACACATATCTCTGTAACACACCTTCGTCTGTTGACTTTTTGTGGACGTTATGGCAGGTCATATGAGGTCACGGGAGGTCATGGGAAATCAGAGTGGTCGTGGCAGGTCATAGTAGGGTATGGCAGGTCATATCAGGTCATGGGAGGTCATATCAGGTCAATTCAGGTCATGGTAAGTTATATCAAGTAGATCATAACAGGTCATGGCAGGTCATAATAGGTCATGGGAGATGAGGAGGTCGTGGCGGATCATAATAGGTCATGGCAGGTCTACCAGGTCGTTAAGTTTATCAAGTAGATCACAACAGGTCATGGCAGGTCATAGCAGGTCATGGGAGATCAGGGAGGTGTGGCAAGTCATAAAAAGAGTAAGTCATGGAAGGTCATATCACGCCATAGCAGGTCAGCCAGGTCAGGAGGTCAGGCAATAGGAGTGGTGCCTCAGGTGTTAAAGCGAATCAATCTATAAGTAAAAGTTCAAAATGTTAGGAACTTAGACTCGATTTTACACCCCCCCCCCCCCCCCCCCCCCCCTCTCTTTCAATATAACGGTGGAATCTATTCTGTTTAATTGTATTACTTAAGTATTCGATACACATACATACATACATACATACATAGGCAGAGTAAATAATGACACACACACACACACACACACACACACACACACACACACACACACACACACACACACACACACACACACACACACTTCGGAATCAATAAGTCACTAATCCACAACACTGAACCCCTGTAACAAAACCATTAGCCAATGATAGCCAAGTTAGGAAGGAGGGGAGAAGATTACCCCTCACCACCCATCACCACCCCTCACCACCACCTCACCTCCACCTCACCACCTCACCACCACTCCACCACCCTCACCCACCCCACCACCCTCACCACCTCACCACCCTCCACCACCCTCACACCTATCACCCACCACTCACCCACCCACCACCCATCACCACCCATCACCACCCATCACCACCCATCACCACCCCTCACCACCCCTCCACCTCACCACCCCCACCATCTCTCTTTCCTTATTCCACCTCTTTCGTACAGGGACAAAAGGGGTAGAGTGCATTTAGAGAATGGAAGAATGCATTGGAGAGAGGAGGAGAAGAAATGAGTCACTTGGTGAGAGTTTCGAGAAGTGAGATGGCTGAGGGAGGAAGAGAAAGCCCTAAGTGGTTTGGGCGTGAGAGAGAGAGAGAGAGAGAGAGAGATGTGTGTGTGTGTTAGTGTGAGTTCTGAATAAAAAGTTGGTGAAAATCGTGAGGGTTTGAGTCGAGTGAATGAGTGGGAGTTTTTGAGTGAGTGGGGAGAGTGGGAGATTTTTATTTTAGAGGGAGTGGGGGAGAGTGGGTAGAATTTTAGAGAGTGGGAGAGTTTTAGAGGGAGTAGGGGAGAGTGGTGAGATTTTTAGAGGGAGTTAGGGAGTTTGGGGAGATTTTTAGAGTGAGTGGAGGTAGTGGTGAGAGTTTTAGAGGGAGTGGGGAGATTTTTGAGGAGTGGGGAGTGGGGAGATTTTAGAGGAGTGGGGATAAAATGAACAAACAAACCAATAAAATCCCACTTAACAAAAAACAAAACAAAATAAGCAATAAACTCACCTAAAACACAACCACACAAAAACACACAATAAAACAGACCAATAAAAAAAAACATGGCTAGAAGACAGGTTTTAGTCATGACAAACTCCTCTCTGTTGGTCTTTGATAATACCACTTGTGAAATGTTGTGTTTTTCCAGCAAAGTGCCACGTGCTGACGAGTGGCATCGGCACGTGACTGGCACTCGCTGACTTCCAGTAATTGTAATTAGTAACCGTAGCAAGTAAGGGCAGAATGTGTGTGTGTGTGTGTGTGTGTGTGTGTGTGTGTGTGTGTGTGTAAACTTAGTGGAGGGTATATGTGTTTTATCCTCTTTTCTCCTCCCTCTCCTTCTCTCTTCTTCCTCCCTGTGTTTCAGCTCCCATTCATCTCACGTTCATCCTTACCTCCTATCTTCCATCCTTGGTCCTTTTACCATCCTTCCTCCTTCTTCTTCCCACGTCATCCTCCCTCGGTTCCTCTCCTCCACCTCCTTGCCCAAGCCTACACTCTTGTCTTCCCTCCTCCGGCCTCTCACCTCCTTCCCTCCTCTCCCCTCACCTCACCTTCCCTCCTCTCCTTCGGCCTCTCACCTCCACCTTCCCTCCTCTCCCCCTCGGCCTCTCACGTCACCTTCCTCCTCTCCCCTCGGGCCATAACATTATACAGGTGTGCTGGGGTGGTTTCAGCTCTGGATGCTGAGGGACCTGCTGGATAGTCAGGACATCCACATCGGCGTTTCGGTTGAGCATTGAATGGTAGAGCTCCTCCCAGCACTGAAGGAAGCCTTCATTATCTTTAATTATAAGGGTACCGTCAGACGAGTGGAGGCTGCCCACAGTGACTGGCCCATATAAATGTTTTTAGT
>NW_024711227.1:0-11177 GCF_018991925.1 Homarus americanus | reverse complement strand
TGGTGTTGTACGGCCCCAGGATCGTCGTTCCCGCTACCCTCCGCCGGCGCACCTTATCCCGCCTCCATGACAGCCACCGCAGCGTTGAAGCCACCAGGCGCAGAGCCCGTCAGACCGTCTTCTGGCCTGGTATTGACGCCGATATTAAGAGCACGGTTGAGGCCTGTGAGCCTTGCCAGCAACTCCAGCCCAGCCAGCAACAAGAGCCGTTCATGTGCAATGACCTCCCAAAGCGGCCCTTTGAGTCCGTGTCCGCCGACTTCTTTAATGTGGTCGGAAAGTCTTTCCTGGTGGTCGCCGACAGGCTCTCTGGATGGCCCGTGGTAGTTCCCTGCGGTCGGGACACCACCTCTTCCAGGGTCATCCGGATGTTCTGTCGCTTCTTCCGGGAAGTCGGAGTGCCTCTCCGCCTCCGAACCGACGGTGGGCCCCCGTTCAATAGCCACGAGTTCAAGAACTTCGCCGAACGCTGGGGCGTCCACCACATCGTCACCTCCCCTCATTACCCGCAGGCGAATGGCCACGCCGAGGCAGCGGTAAAGTCTGTAAAATACCTCATCCTCAAGACAGCACCAACGGGGAACCTGGACTGCGAGGAGTTCGACAGGGGCCTGCTAGAACTCCGTAACACCCCTACCCCTGCCGGACGCTCTCCTGCCCAGGTGTTGTATGGCCGCCCCCTTCGTACTCGTGTGCCTGCCCACCCCCAGTCCTTCTTAGATGAATGGCAGATCAAGGCCGGCGAGTGCGACCGCAGTGAGGCTGCCCGGATGGCCCAAGTGACAAGCCACTATGACGCCCACGCCCGCCCCCTTCCCAGGTTGACCGTCGGCCAGCAAGTACGAATCCAGGACCCGACGTCACACCGCTGGGACAAGGTCGGGGTCGTCATGGGCCGTGGCGAGTCTCGTTCGTACCAAGTCCGCCTCCCCAGTGGTCGTGTGTGGTGGCGAAACAGACGCCATCTGCGCCCAGTGCCATCCTCTAGTGACGAACCCTCCTCCCCGTCCCCTGTGTCCCCTTGCCCAGACCAGGAACGAAGGTCGTCAGTTGATCCTCCCATTGTCCCTCGCCGCTCCCCCCGACTCATGGAAAAAGAGTCCGTAGACCGCTCGAGATGGCACTACGAGCGTAAAGGGGGAGGGAGGTGTATAGATATGTGAACACGCCTGACGCCAAGACTCTGTTACCATTCATTGTACCATTTATTCACATGTCTGTATTACTACATATCATTATACCATGTCTGATATCTATGCTTATGTCTAATGCCTATGTTCACTCACTAGGCCCCAATATACTATGTCTGTACGGCGCTAGTCGAGTAACTAGAGGACCTCAGTTATTGTCCTAGTGATGTCTAACAACTCTCCTTGCCCAGCTAGACAACATCCCTCAGATCAGCCTCGGCCTACCTACGGTCCGGGGTCCCTTGTGCCCGCTCCTGTATCGGTGGGCTATCACGCCAAGTCTTGTACACTTATTGAATATACCTACTGCTCGTGCTCTGGAGTTTCAAGAACCTTGTCTAGGATTGCATCCACTACACATCTCACTTCACAATCTTCACTACATCTCACTTCACAATCTTCACTACATCTCACTTCACAATCTTCACTACATCTCACTTCACAATCTTCACTACATCTCACTTCACAATCTTCACTACATCTCACTTCACAATCTCTACTACATCTCACTTCACAATCTTCACTACATCCTCACTTCACAATCTTCACTACATCTTACCTCACAATCTTCACTACATCTCACTTCACAATCTTCACTACATCTCACTCCACAATCTTCACTACATCTCACTTCACAATCTTCACTACATCTCACTTCACAATCTTCACTACATCTCACTTCACAATCTTCACTACATCTCACTTCACAATCTTCACTACATCTCACTTCACAATCTTTACCACATCTTACTTCACAATCTTCACTACATCTCACTTCACAATCTTCACTACATCTCACTTCACAATCTTCACCACATCTCACTTCACAATCTTCACTATATCTCACTTCACAATCTTCACTATATCTCACTTCACAATCTTCACTACATCTCACTTCACAATCTTCACTACATCTCACTTCACAATCTTCACTACATCTCACTTCACAATCTTCATTACATCTCACTTCACAATCTTCACTACATCTCACTTCACAATCTTCACTACATCCCACTTCACAATCTTCACTACATCTCACTTCACAATCTTCACTACATCCCACTTCACAAACTTCACTACATCTCACTTCACAATCTTCACTACATCTCACTTCACAATCTTCACTACATTTAACTTCACAATCTTCATTACATCTCACTTCACAATCTTCACTACATCTCACTTCACAATCTTCACTACATCCCACTTCACAATCTTCACTACATCTCACTTCACAATCTTCACTACATCCCACTTCACAATCTTCACTACATCTCATTTCACAATCTTCACCACATCTCACTTCACACTCTTCACTACATTTCACTTCACAATCTTCACTACATCTCACTTCACAGTCTTCACTACATCTCACTTCACAATCTTCACTACATCTCACTTCACAATCTTCACTACATCTCACTTCACAATCTTCACTACATCTCACTTCACAATCTTCACTACATGTCACTTCACAATCTTCACTACATCTCACTTCACAATCTTCACTACATCTCACTTCACAATCTTCACTACATCTCACTTAACAATCTTCACCACATCTCACTTCACAATCTTCACTACATCTCACTTCACAATCTTCACTACACCTCACTTCACAATCTTCACTACATCTCACTTCACAATCTTCACTAACACCATCCTTCATCACTACATATAACAACATCCATCATCACTACTTATAACACCATCCATCATCATCACTACATATAACACTATCCATCATCACTACATATAACACGATCCATCATCACTACATATAACACCATTCACCATCACTACATATAGAACCATCCATCACGACATATAACACCATCCAACATCACTACATATAACACCAACCATCATCACTACATATAACATCATCCATCATCACTACATATAACTCCATCCATCATCACTACATATGACACCATCCAGCATCACTACATATAACACCACCCATCATCACTACATATAACATCATGCATCATCACTACATATAACACCATCCATCATCACTACATATAAAACCAACCTATCATCACTACATATAATATCATCCATCATCACTACATATAACACCATCCAACATCACTACATATAACACCACCCATCATCACTACATATAACATCATCCATCATCACTACATATAACTCTATCCATCATCACTACATATAACACCATCCAGCATCACTACATATAACACCAACCATCATCACTACATATAACATCATGCATCATCACTACATATAACACCATCCATCATCACTACATATAAAACCATCCTATCATCACTACATATAACATCATCCATCATCACTACATATAACACCATCCATCACTACATATAGAACCATCCTATCATCACTACATATAACACCATCCAACATCACTACATATAACACCACCCTTCATCACTACATATAACATCATCCATCATCACTACATATAACTCTATCCATCATCAATACATATAACACATCCAGCATCACTACATATAACACCAACCATCATCACTACATATATCATCATGCATCATCACTATATATAACACCATCCATCATCACTACATATATTACCCTCCTATCATCACTACATATAACACCATCCATCATTACTACATATAACGCCAACCTTCATCACTACATATAACACCATCCATCATCACTACATATTATAACACCATCCATCATCTCTACAAACACCAGTCCTCAACACTATAGTGATAAACAGAGCTTCATTTTGTTGTCAATTTCTTTAAATTCCAACCTTATTAAACCGTAATTCTTTCTGTATGGTCAAATTTTGATTTGACCTCAGTGAGAGAGCTGTTAGTGTCAGTAAATCACAATGGTGTTCCGACGCACTGTAACAAAAGTTTCAAAGGTTGAGGTGAAGCCTTGCCAGGTGAAGGAGAAGGGCCCCCGATCTAACAAACTGCAGACCACAAAGCACACTAAACCTCAAAACAACAAGAAGAAGAAGGAAACTACCACTTTCTGCCATGTACAAAAGGACCAGTACCTGCCATGGGGAGACTACATCTTCACTGGGAAAAAGACAAAGAACAACAAGAAGCGTTGACCCAACATTTCTGATATTTAAAAATAATAAAAAACATATTAATTGATTTTGTTTGTATTATTTATGCTTTTATTATTTTCAACTGTAAAAGTGCTGTTTTGGGAATATATTTTGAGTTACATAATATTTAGGTACAGCAGTTTATTTCACTGTATCTCCTTGTGTGAGTGTGTGGGTAGTGTGTGGATAGTGTGTGGGTACTATGGGTGTGTGGGCATTATGGAGAACTAGTCATGGCTAACTGTGACCCTATATACGGGTTACATCGGCCTTAACGCCCTTGTCTCAGCGCTATCTCATATATCCAAATTTCACATATTTGAAAGTATTAGATAACCAAAATATCTGGAAAATATTTAGTTAAAAATACAAATAATAAAACAAAATCGAAAACAGAAGAAAAAACAATACCCGTGAAAGTGGAAATAAGGAGGAGGCAGAGCAGACGATACACAGGAAGGCAGTAATCATCATCCCCGTGTGAACCAGCCAGAGAAGAACTCCTTCGCCTCACCGTCCACCCATATACGATCAGCTGAGTGAAGTTGCCTCGTGTTGCAGTAAACTTTATCTGTAAAAGGACAATTTACTTTTACTTTTATTGTTTATCTTACTGTTTATAACTGTTTATTTTCTCTTACATAATGTACACTAAGTATGGGAGTGTACAGTAAGTTATACCGGATGGCAACAAATTCACATTCGTCTTGCAAATATTAAAACATTACCCTAACAACAGTATTGTATAACAACACGAGCTAAAGTGATGTGTAAAAAGGTGGGTTGCAAAAAAAGAAATATTATTCTTTTAAGTCTTTTTCAGTTTGTTCAGTGTTAACAACATTATAGGTCATATTTCATGCAGTATGCACAGTCACCCAGCACTACACCTTCCTCATCCACCCCCTACACCTTCCTCACCCATCACTACACCTTCCTCATCCACCCCTCCACCTTCCTCACCCAGCGCTACACCTTCCTCATCCACCACTACACATTCCTCATCCACCACTACACCTTCCTCACCCAGCACTACACCTTCCTCACCCACCTCTACACCTTCCTCACGCAGCACTACACCTTCCTCACGCAGCACTACACCTTCCTCATCCACCCCTACACCTTCCTCATTCACCCCTACACCTTCCTCATGCAGCACTACACCTTCCTCATCCACCACTACACATTCCTCATCCACCACTACACCTTCCTCACCCAGCACTACACCTTCCTCACCCACCTCTACACATTCCTCACGCAGCACTACACCTTCCTCACCCACCTCTACACCTTCCTCATTCACCCCTACACTTTCCTCACGCAGCACTACACCTTCCTCATCCACCCCTACACCTTCCTCATCCAGCACCACACCTTCCTCATCCACCCCTACACCTTCCTCACCCAGCACTACACCTTCCTCATCCACCCCTACACCTTGCCTCACCCAGCATTACACCTTCCATCATCCACCACCACACCTTGCCTCAGCCAGCAGCTCACACCTTCCTCATCCACCCCTACACCTTGCCTCACCCAGCACTACACCTATCTCATACACCACCACACCTTTCCTCACCCAGCACTACACCTTCCTCATCCACCCCTACACCTTGCCTCACCCAGCACTACACCTTCCTCATCCACCCCTACACCTTGCCTCACCCAGCACTACACCTTCCTCATCCACCCCTACACCTTGCCTCACCCAGCACTACACCTATCTCATACACCACCACACCTTTCCTCACCCAGCACTACACCTTCATCATCCACCACCACACCTTGCCTCAGCCAGCACCACACCTCAGCCCTCATAACACTAGTACACTGTGTAGGCGTATGAGAGGATCACTTCCTATACAAGAGCCCAGTGTAAATTTATCTAAGCAATCATACTGGAAAAATATGCAGCTTTCAGGGCCTTACCATTTTTATTATGAGTAGCAATAAACATTAGATGTGGTGTTTGCAGTCAAATGGGTTTAAGTCCTAATAGGCCCGAGTCTAACCTAACCACAGTGCTAGTATACAGGTTAAGTTGAGCGAGGTTATGTTGGCATTAATCAGAACTTAGGACCCAGGCGACCAGTGGATGTTGATGCGCTAACCTCCAAGATTTTTTTAATAATCAGGCGTCCCTCAGTTCAACCTTCTATTAAATATTAGTGTTTACATGTGGAATTATTTAATACAGTTTGACAGTTTCTTTATCGGCAACAAGAGTAGTGAATAAAATATACGAGAAACGAAAAACAAAATAAAGTAGAAAAAAAAATAGATAAAAGGAAAATATAATTCCATTCCATCACAGACAATCACGGCCCCTCTCTCCCATTCACCTCTTCCATATTGACTACTAAAGGTATCATCATGACTCATAACACTAACACACACACACACACACACATACACACACACATGATCCAGATCTGTCCCTCATTTTTGCAGACTCTTGCCTCTATCCGCAGCTCCATTAGTCCCTCCTCCACCATCACAAGGGGAAGTGTTGCCCAATATTACCCGCGAGGAAGGAAGGAACCAGAGAGAGATTTTCTCCTGGGGTACAGAATGAATTTTTAGTCTTTTTCAAGTTTTACGGAAGAGAGAGGATTCCCCCCCCCCTCTCTCTCTCTCTCTCTCTCTCTCTCTCTCTCTCTCTCTCTCAAAAGTTACTGGGAGACTGTATAATCCTAACTGCTATCAGAAGACTTCTTAGAGAGTATAAGGCTGATGGTAAGGTTGATTATTATAGATAATGGACTGGTAGAAGACTCGGTGCAGACTGTAGTGTAAACAATTTATTCTCCATAAGTAAGATTTATGTTAAAGCCCCTGTGTGCTGAATAAACTTGTAGAGCATTTGTGTCCTAGTTATAGATTACCTGTAAAAACATGAGTCGCCTTGTGTCGTGTCGTGTCGTGTCGTGTCGTGTCGTGTCAGCCTGCTTGTGGTATGGCTAGATTTTTTACCGGTAATTAATTTTTTGGAGTGAATATGATCTTTATTCTAATATTTTACCAATTTTCATAAACATTATTTGCTTGATTTTTTACCTGGTCGAGTTCGAGATGCAATGGGTAGCTGGATGATAATTACTAAGATACATTCAACAACAAAACTAAATTACTCTGTACTGTAGGTTCTTTGTTGACGTGGCCACAGGTGTGTAATCTGCCAGCGACCAACACAACTTATGATAAGTATTCTTCCTCACTCATGTAATGCATAGTGTTACCGCCACAGTAAGATAAACTAGAAGAGACAGAGAAAGAGAGGTATAGCCACAGTAAGATAAACTAGACGAGAGAGAGAGAGGGTGAGAGGAGAGACATAGTGTTGACAACGAATTTGCTGAGGTGTTTAAATGAGCGACGGCCACGCAGCTGTATGACTGCCTGAGGGATAGTCTATCGCCTCCTACCGTAGAGACAACATCTTTCGTTCGACCAACATATACCAAGAGGATATTATATTTGTTCTCGTTGGTCAAACCCTAGACCCCAAAACGTGAGTGTGATTGTGAACTATTAAATCCTCTAAAAAACTCTAAATAACTTTAATAAGTATATTTATGTACTGTATATTGATCATATTATACAAACTGTGTCCTGATGTATCAACAGTTGTAACATGTGAGTTATGTTTAAGAGGTTAATAGGTTATGTGCTGTATATTGATCGTACTATTCATACTGTGTGTCCTGATATACCAGCATTTGTTATACAGTATATGAATTGTTCTTTAACAGGTTTTGACCGAATTATACTCATCGCGTCAACGACAAAGGTCTTATTATCCAGCAGGAACCAATAACGCTCCCATGAGCGTAAACACAGAGTGTCATCTACATTTCAAACAGAAAATGTTTTATACTAAAATTTCCTGGACAGTGCGCGCTTAACTAGAAATTGAAAACAAGAAATTTGCATTATACAAACGCGAAAAAAACATTCCCTTTAAAACTTTAATTTTTTATTGTTTACACAAGCCAGATACATGTTTATTGAACGATATGATCCGGGAATACAATATGTTTTTATGAGAATACTGGTGTTATCATGTGGAGAGAGAGAGAGAGAGAGAGAGAGAGAGAGAGAGAGAGAGTCGTCACAGATCAGAGGGTGGAAGGGAGAAGTGAGGAAAGAGAAACCATGGGAACAAAAATGAAGAAATTATTAACAAATGATAATAAGAGTTTCGAGAATCAAGAAGTATAAACGTGTTGATGAAAGGACAGCGTGATATTAAGTCAAAATGTATTAAAATATTACATTAACCATTAAGTAGTGAAATGTAATGGACTTAAGTAGTGTCTATTAGTAGTTGTCTGTTTCTTCGTTGTTTGTAAAGCGATGAGAGAGGAAAAAGCTGCTTTATATTCAGGCATGTTTCTTATTACTATAGAGTTTGTTGTGTGGGAAATATTCTCACAAAAATTGACGCTGTTAGTATACAAGAATTGTAAACATATTACTCGCAAAGTTTGTCCATAAGTAAATCTATAACATAAGCCATGCAGACCTCCATTAAAGTTTATGTCCGGGTTACAATGCGTCTCCCCTGAGAAAATTATTGTCTTAGTTTTATCCCAGAGGTTTAAACACCTTTATCTAAGAGCCATTCCACGTTCAACAATGTTTTAATTCAGTAATATATTTCACGACTGTGTAAACTTCCTTGTTAACTCATTTACAAAGGCATTGTGAACACTGGGTGACTGCCTCCACTGAGTGACTGTCTACACTGAGTGAACACTGGGTGACTGCCTCCACTGAGTGACTGTCTACACTGAGTGAACACTGGGTGACTGCCTCCACTGAGTGACTGTCTACACTGAGTGAACACTGGGTGACTGCCTCCACTGAGTGAACACTGGGTGACTGTCTACACTGAGTGGCTGTCTACACTGAGTGAACATTGGGTGACTGCCTCCACTGAGTGACTGTCTACACTGAGTGAACACTGGGTGACTGCCTCCACTGAGTGACTGTCTACCCTGAGTGAACACTGGGTGACTGCCTCCACTGAGTGAACACTGGGTGACTGTCTCCACTGAGTGAACACTGGGTGACTGTCTCCACTGAAAAATAAAACAATTTTAGACAACACAGAACTCAAGCGAACCGAATCTGTGTATGTTAGTTTTGTTTCGAGTATGTGGATATGAACGCGGCTGTGTGTGTGTTTGCAATATGTATGTGTTGGCCTGAGAACCGTCCAGCGTTTGTTTGACTTGACAAAGGCACAAATAAATCACGAGAATGAAAGATGTTACTGGTAGATCATTCGTGTACTTCGTCTTCTGGTACATAGGTGAGAAACACACACACACACACACACACACACCATTACTAGGAGTCCACCAGACATTCTTCGTTCTTCTGCACCACTACCACCATCACCACCACACACTGTGAGAGACGCCATTACACCAATTCCAACTTTTCTGTCCCTATATCTATCTATCTCCCTTTTATACTTTTTTTTTCTCCCTCTCTCTTATCTCTCGCTTCTTACTACTCACCACATGAGGGCGGCACCAGGTGTGAGATTGCATCATTTGCTACAGGTAACCTTTTCCCCTCCAGTTAAGAACCAATTTCATCGTCAACTTGAGGAAGACCACCTCACTCCTGCGGTGACCCGTCTAACACACGATTTGATGGTCGTACTACAGCACCGATTCTGGGAGTGTCTACACACACACACACACACACACGCGCGCGCGCGAGAGAGAGAGAGAGAGAGAGAGAGAACAATAGCTTTCTTTGTTTTCGAGGAGTCAAATTGGTTTGTCGATTAGGGACGATCATGTAGATAATCATGTAAATTAATATTTGAATGTGATCATACCTAACCTAACCTAGCCTAACCTAACCTAAGTACCATTTGGTTATGATAGTAAACGACGCGTTATTTGTAAAGTGAGCAACTGGCTCCAGGTAAAGTGTGTTAAAGGCTACCGCACCTGACGTAATCATGTCTGAGCTGATGATGTTAGATCGGCCGAGCATTTTTACTTTGTTTCCAATTATCGTTTTCATGGAAGAATTTCATTAACACATCATCACTGTTATAAGTTCTTTCGTTAAGATTTATTCCTGAGTGGTAGTGGCAATTGGTGAAGGTGGTTTTAGGTGCTAGTGGTGAGAAGTGGGTGGTGGTGGTGGTAGAATAGGGTGATTGTGGTGATAGGTGGTGGTGATGATAAGATAGGGTTGTTTTGATGGCAGGTGGTAGTGGTGGCGATACGTGGTGGTGGTGATGTTGGTAGAATAGGGTGATTGTGGTGATAGGTGGTGGTGATGATAAGATAGGGTTGTTTTGATGGCAGGTGGTAGTGGTGGTGATACGTGGTAGTGGTGGTGGTGGTAGTGGTGGTAGGTGGAATGAAGGAGAAGTAACGGGTGAAGAAGAATGACAGTGGAAGCAAATATCAGGAAAGAAGAAGAAGGATAACAAAAACAGGAGGATAAAGATTGAGAAGATAAGTGTAGGGAGAAATGAAAGAAAAACCGAGCAGATAAGACAAATGAAGGAAGTGGTTGATGGGGTGGTAAAGATGTGAGAGGAAGAGACGAAGATAAAGGAGGAAAACTGAATGGACAGACAAAAAAGTGAAGTGAAAATATTCGGAGAGAGAGAGAGAGAGAGCTTTTGAACAGTGAGAGATAGTTGGGATGCAGAATGTAAGATATCACGGGAAGTATCAGGGAAAGATTAGATCAGGGTACGAACGAATATATTGAGACTATACCAGGAACTGAAACTGATGAAATAAAAGTGCATAAAAACAGCTTGTTTATGAAGCTTCTGACTCAAAAGTTCACAGATTCAATTTCCATATTACTTTAGATCAGTTCCAGGAACTTTTGTCCGCGACTGTACTGGCATG
>NW_024711226.1:0-13262 GCF_018991925.1 Homarus americanus | reverse complement strand
TTCAACGTTAAATGCTGTTAAACTAACGTTAATGGAGCAACTAACGTTAAATGGCGTTAACCAACGTTAAATGGCGTTAAATCAACGTTAAATGGCGTTAAACTAACGCGAAATGGCGTTAAACCAATATATGGCATTAATTAACGCAATGGCGTTAAATTAACGTTAAATGAAGCAAACCAACGATAACGGTTAAACTAACGCAATGGCGTTAAACTAAAGCAATGGCGTTTAATTGCGTTAATGACGTTAAACTAACGTTAAATGGCGTTAAACTAACGTTAAATGGCGTTAAACTAACGATAAATGGCTTTTAATTAACGTTAATTGTTAAACTAACGTTAAATGAAGTTAAACTAACGTTAAATAGCGCAAATTAACGTTAAATGAAGCTAAACCAACGATAAATGGCGTTAAACTTACGTTAAAATGGCGCAAACCAAAGTTAAATGGCGTTTATCATGGGTTAAATGTTGTGGGAACTAACGTTAAATGGCGGCGTTAAAGTTAACGTAAACGGCGTTAAAATCCGTTAAATGGCGTTAAACCAACGTTAAATGGCGTTAAACCAACTTTAATGGCGTTAAACCAACGTTAAATGGCTAAATAACGTTAAGAACTAACGTTAAATGAGTAAGAACTAACGTTAATGCCGTTAAACTAACGTTAAATGCCGTTAAACTAACGTTAATTATATGCTAAACAACGTTAAAATGGCGTTAAACTAACATTAACGGCGTTAAACTATCGTTAAACGTGGCGTTAAACTAACGTTAAATGGCGCAACCACGTTAAATGCCGTTAAACCAACGTTAAATGGCGGTAAACCAACGTTAAAATGGCGCGTAACCAACGTTAAAATGGCGTTTAATTGATGTTGAATAACGTTAAACTAATGCCAAATGGCGTTAAACCAACGCGAATGGCGTTAAACCAACGTTGGAAACGGCGTTAAACTAACGTTAGCTGGCGTTAAACCAACGTTAAATGGCGCGAACTAACGTTAAATGGCGTTAAATTATCGTTAAATGGCGTTAACGTTAAATGGCGTTAACCAACGTTAAATGCCGTTAACTAACGTTAAATGCCGTTAAACCAACGTTAAATGCCGTTTTACTGCTGTTAAATATCGTTAAAACTATCGTTAATGGCGTTAAACCAACGTTGCAACGGCGTTTAATTATGTTAATGACGTTAAACCAATGTTAAATGGCGTTAAACTAACGTTAAACGGCAGCGACTATGTTATTAACGCGAACTAACGTTAAATGGCGTTAACCAACGGTAAATGGCGTTAAACTAACGTTAAATGACGTTAAACTAACGCTAAATGGCGTTAAACCAACGTTAAACGGCGTTAAACTATCGTTAAATGGCATTAAACTAACGTTAAAATGGCGTTAAACCAAAGCAGCTCGGCGTTAAACTCAACGGCAAATGGCGCGAACCAACGATAACGGCGTTTAATTAACGTTAAATTGCCGCTAAACTAATGTTAAATGGCGTTAAACTTAACGTTAAACGGCGTTTAATTAAGGTTAAATGACCAAACTAATGTTAAATGGCGTTAAACTATCGTTAAATGGGCGTTAAACTAACGTTAAATGGCGTTAAACCTGGTCGTTAATGGCGTTAAACTAACGTTAAATGGCGGCGTTAAACTAACGTTAAAATGCCGTTAAAACTAACGTTAAATGCCGTTACACTAACGTTAAATGCCGTTAAACTCAACGCTAAATGGAGTTTCACTACGTTAAACATCGTTAAACCACGTTAAATGGCGCAACTAAATGTTAACGGCGTTTAATTGCTGTTGCCGACGTTAAACTAATGTTAAATGGCGTTAACCAACGTTGCGCAACCAATGTTAAATGCGTTAAACTAACGCTAAATTTTATAAGCGACCATGTTAACAACGCAACCAACGTTAAATGGCGTTAAACTAACGTTAAATGGCGTTAAACTAACGTTAAATGGCGTTAAACTAACGTTAAATGGCGTTAAACTAACGTTAAATGCTGTTAAACTAACGTTAAATGACGTTAAACTAACGTTAAATGGCGTTTAATTAAGGTTAAATATCGTTAACCTAATGTTAAATGGCGTTAAACTAACGTTAAATGGCGTTTAATTAAGGTTAAATGACGTTAAACTAATGTTAAATGGCGTTAAACTAACGTTAAATGGCGTTAAACTAATGTTAAATGGCGTTCAACTAATGTTAAATGGAGTTAAACTAATGTTAAATGGCTTTAAACTAACGTTAAATGGCGTTTAATTAAGGTTAAATAACGTTAAACTAACGTTAAATGGCGTTAAACTAACGTTAAATGGCGTTAAACTAACGTGAAATGACGTTTAATTAAGGTTAAATGACGTTAAACTAACGTTAAATGGCGTTAAAGTAACGTAAAATGGCGTTAAACTAACGTTAAATGGCGTTAAACTAACGTTAAATGGCGTTAAACTAACGTTAAATGTTAAACTAACGTTAAACTAACGTTAAATGGCGTTTAATTAAGGTTAAATATCGTTAAACTAATGTTAAATGGCGTTAAACTAACGTTAAATGGCGTTTAATTAAGGTTAAATGACGTTAAACTAATGTTAAATGGCGTTAAACTAACGTTAATTGGCGTTAAATTAATGTTTAATGGCGTTAAACTAACGTTAAATGGCGTTTAATTAAGGCTAAATAACGTTAAACTAACGTTAAATGGTGTTAAACTAACGTTAAATGGTGTTAAACTAACGTTAAATGGCGTTAAACTAACGTTAAATGGCGTTAAACTAACGTTAAATGGCGTTAAACTAACGTTAAATGCCGTTAAACTAACGTTAAATGGTGTTTAATTAAGGTTAAATATCGTTAAACTAATGTTAAATGGCGTTAAACTAACGTTAAATGGCGTTTAATTAAGGTTAAATGACGTTAAACTAATGTTAAATGGCGTTAAACTAACGTTAAATGGCGTTAAACTAATGTTAAATGGCGTTAAACTAACGTTAAATGGCGTTTAATTAAGGTTAAATAACGTTAAACTAACGTTAAATGGCGTTAAACTAACGGTAAATAGCGTTAAACTAACGTTAAATGACGTTAAACTAACGTTAAATGGCGTTAAACTAACGTTAAATGGCGTTAAACTAACGTTAAATGGCGTTAAACTATCGGTAAATGGCGTTAAACTAACGTTAAATGGCGTTAAACTAACGTTAAATGGCGGTAAACTAACGTTTAATGGCGTTAAACTAACGTTAAATGGCGTTAAACAATGGTTAAATGGCGTTAAACTAACGTTAAATGCCGTTAAACTAACGTTAAATGGCGTTAAAATAACGTTAAATGGCGTTAAACTAACGTTAAATGGCGTTAAACTAACGTTAAATGGCGTTAAACTAACATTATATGGCATTTAATTAACGTTAAATGGCGTTAAATTAACGTTAAATGAAGTTAAACTAACGATAAATGGCGTTAAACTAACGTTAAATGGCGTTAAACTAAAGTTAAATGGCGTTTAATTAATGTTAAATGACGTTAAACTAATGTTAAATGGCGTTAAACTAACGTTAAATGGCGTTAAACTAACGATAAATGGCGTTTAATTAACGTTAAATTAAGTTAAACTAACGTTAAATGGCGTTAAACTAACGTTAAATGGCGTTAAACTAACGTTAAATGGCGTTAAACTATCGTTAAATGGCATTAAACTAACGTTAAATGGCGATAAACTAACGTTAAATGGCGGTAAACTAACGTTAAATGGCGTTAAACTAACGGTAAATGGCGTTAAACTAACGTTAAATGGCGTTTAATTAAGGTTAAATAACGTTAAACTAACGTTAAATGCCGTTAAACTAACGTTAAATGGCGTTAAACTAACGTTATATGGCGTTAAACTAACGTTAAATGGCGTTAAACTAACGTTAAATGGCGTTAAACTAACGTTAAAGGGCGTTAAACTAACGTTAAATGGCGTTAAACTAACGTTAAATGGCGTTAAATTAATGTTAAATGAAGTTAAACTAACGATAAATGGCGTTAAACTAACGATAAATGGCGTTTAATTAACGTTATATTAAATTAAACTAACGTTAAATGAAGTTAAACTAACGTTAAATAGCGTTAAATTTACGTTAAATGAAATTAAACTAACGTTAAATGGCGTTAAACTAACGATAAATGGCGTTTAATTAACGTTAAATTAAGTTAAACTAACGTTAAATGAAGTTAAACTAACGTTAAATAGCGTTAAATTAACGTTAAATGAAGCTAAACTAACGATAAATGGCGTTAAACTTACGTTAAATGGCGTTAAACTAAAGTTAAATGGCGTTTAATTAAGGTTAAATGACGTTAAACTAACGTTAAATGGCGTTAAAGTAACGTAAAATGGCGTTAAACTAACGTTAAATGGCGTTAAACTAACGTTAAATGGCGTTAAACTAACCTTTAAATGGCGTTAAACTAACGTTAAATGGCGTTTAATTAAGGTTAAATATCGTTAAACTAATGTTAAATGGCGTTAAACTAACGCTAAATGGCGTTTAATTAAGGTTAAATGACGTTAAACTAATATTAAATGGCGTTAAACTAACGTTAAATGGCGTTAAACTAATGTTAAATGGCGTTAAACTAACGTTAAATGGCGTTTAATTAAGGTTAAATAACGTTAAACTAACGTTAAATGGCGTTAAACTAACGGTATATGGAGTTAAACTAACGTTAAATGACGTTAAACTAACGTTAAATGGCGTTAAACTAACGTTAAATGGCGTTAAACTATCGTTAAATGGCGTTAAACTATCGTTAAATGGCATTAAACTAACGTTAAATGGCGTTAAACTAACGTTAAATGGCGGTAAACTAACATTAAATGGCGTTAAACTAACGTTAAATGGCGTTAAACTAACGTTAAATGGCGTTTAATTAAGGTTAAATAACGTTAAATGGCGTTAAACTAACGTTAAATGCCGTTAAACTAACGTTAAATGCCGTTAAACTAACGTTAAATGGCGTTAAACTAACGTTAAATGGCGTTAAACTAACGTTAAATGGCGTTAAACTAACGTTAAATGGCGTTAAACTATCGTTAAATGGCGTTAAACTAACGTTAAATGGCGTTAAACTAACGTTAATTGCCGTTAAACTAACGTTAAATGTTGCCAAGTACAACGACGTTAACCATGAATGCATGTTGAACCAACGTTAAATTCCATGTTAAACTAACGTTAAACGAAACCATAAACCAAAATTAACGTTAAATGGCGTTTTCCTTAATTGCTGTTAAATAACGTTAAACTAACGTTAAAATGAAGCGTTAAACTAACGGTAAATGGCGCGTTAAACTAACGTTAAATGACGTTAAACTAACGTTAAATGGCGTTGGAACTAACGTTAAATGGCGTTAAACTAGCGTTAAAATGGCGCTAAACTATCGTTATAACGGCATTGTAAACTAACGTTAACAACAACGTTAAATAGTTAAGAACAACCAATCGTTAAATAGCGTTAAACTAACGTTAAATGCAAATGGCGTTTAATTGCTGTTAAATAATGTTAAACTAACGTTAAATGGCGTTAAACTAACGTTAAATGCCGTTAAACTAAGGTTAATTTAAGTATTAAAACCAATCAACGTTAAATGGGCGTTAAAACTTAACGTTAAATGGCGTTAAACTAACGTTAAAATGGTTAACTAACGTTGGTGGCGTTAAACCAACGTTAATTGGCGTTAAATTAACGTTAAATGAAGTTAAACCAACGATAAATGGCGCAAACTAACGTTAAATGGCGTTAAACTAAAGTTAAATGGCGATAATCACAAGGTTAAATGACGTTAAACTAATGTTGTTTAAGTGTTAAACTAACGTTAAATGGCGTTAAACTAACGATGTAAACGGCGCTTTCTTAATTAACGCCAAATTGTTAAACTTAACGTTAAATGAAGTTAAACTAACGTTAAATAGCGTTAACGAATGCTAAATGAAGTTACAAACTAACGTTAAATGGTTAAACTAACGATAAATTTTATGTTTAACTAACGTTAAATTCAAGTTAAACTAACGTTAAATGAAGTTAAACTAACGTTAAATAGTTAAATCAATAAACCACGATAAAGAACTTACGTTAAATTTCCAGAAATTAAACTAACGTTAAATGGCGTTTAATTGCTGTTAAACATCAACTTAATGTTAATGAAGGCGTTAAACTAACGTTAAAAAGTCGGCGCTTAATTAAGGTTAAATGACGTTAAACTAATGTTAAATGGCGTTAAACTAACGTTAAATTGCGTTAAACTAATGTTAATGGCGTTAAACTAACGTTAAATGGCGTTTTTTTAATTAAGGTTAAATAACGTTAAACCAACGTTAAATGGCGTTAAACTAACGGCAATGGCGTCAAACCAACGTTGTGGAAATGAGGACGTTAAACTAACGTTAAATGGCGTTAAACTAATGTTAACGGGCGTTAAACCAACGCGAAATGCCGTTAAACTAACGTTAAATGGCGTTTAATTATGCTATGTTAAAATACTGCACCTAATGAAATGGGCGTTAAACTAACGTTAAATGGCGTTTAATTGCTGTTAGACGTTAAACTAATACAATGGCGTTAAACTAACGTTAAATGGCGTTAACCAATGTTGAAATGGCGTTGCCATTAAACTAACGTTAAACGGCTAAACTGTTATCGTTAAATGGCGTTCAACTAATGTTAAATGGCGCGTTAAAACTTAATGTTAAATGGCGTTAAACTAACGTTAAATGGCGTTGAATTAAGGTTAAACAAACGTTAAACCAACGTTAAATGGCGCAACGAACGTTAAATGGCGTTAAACCAACGTGAAATGACGTTTAATTAAGGTTAAATGACGTTAAACTAACGTTAAATGGCGTTAAAGTAACGTAAATGGCGTTAAACTGCAATGTTGTTCGCGTTAAACTAACGTTAAAATCAAACGTTAAACGTTAAACCCTATCGTTAATGGCGTTAAACTAACGTTAAAATGCAAGCAAGCCACACTAAGGTTTTTCATGAAATTGACGTTAAACTAAATGGCGTTAAAATAACGTTAATTGGCGTTAAATTAATGCTTTAATGGCGTTAAACTAACGTTAAATGGCGTTTAATTACATTAAATAACGTTAAACTACACGTTAAATGGCGTTAAACCATGCAATGCTTAAAATGGTGGCGTTAACCATCGTTAAATGGCGTTAAACTAACGTTAAAGCCGGCATAAACTAACGTTAAATGGCGTTAAACTAACGTTAAATGCCGTTAAACTAACGTTAAATGGTATGCTTAATTGCTAAGCAACATCGTTAACCCATCGTTAAATGGCGTTAAACTAACGTTAAATGGCGTTTAATTCATTAAACGACGCAATGGTTAAACCATCGTTAAATGGTTAAACTAATGGCGTTAAACTAAATGTTAAAATGGCGTTCAATCAATGTTAAATGGCGCGTTAAACTAATGTTAAATGAAGTTAAACTAAACGCTAAATGGCGTTTAATTAAGGTTAACAATCCTTAAACTAACGTTAAATGGCGTTAAACTAACGTGAAATGACGTTTAATTAAGGTTAAATGACGTTAAACTAACGTTAAATGGCGTTAAAGTAACGTAAATGGCGTTAAACTAACGTTGTGAACGGTAGCGAAAAAATGGCGTTAAACTAACGTTAAATGGCGCTAAACTAACGTTAAAACGGCGTTAAACCGTATCGTTAGAATGTAAAGGCGTTAAACTAATCAACGTTAAATGAAAGTTTGCAGAATTAAGGTTAAATGACGTTAAACTAATGTTAAATGGTGGCGTTAACCAACGTTAAATGCCGTTAAACTAACGTTGCAGAAAATGGCGCGTCAATTGGTTAAGCGCTTTTTTCAACACGTTAAACTAATGTTAAATGGCGTTAAACTAACGTTAAAATGGCGTTTAATTAAGGCGTTGAAATGACGTTAAACGAATACGAATGGCGTTAAACTAACGTTGTCGGCGTTAAACCAATGTTAAATGAAATGGCGTTAAACTAACGTTAAATGGCGTTTAATTAAGGTTAAATAACGTTAAACTAACGTTAATGGCGTTAAACTAACGTTAAATGGTATGTTAAACTAACGTTAAACGCAAGGCGTTAAACTATCGGTAAATGGCATTAAACTAACGATAAATGGCGTTAAACTAACGTTAAAATGGCGGTAAACTAACGTTTAATGGCGTTAAAACTAACGTTAAAATGGCGTTAAACAATGGTTAAATGGCGTTAAACTAACGTTAAATGCCGTTAAACTAACGTTAAATGGCGTTAAAATAACGTTAAATGGCGTTAAACTAACGTTAAATGGCGTTAAACTAACGTTAAATGGCGTTAAACTAACATTATAAGTGGCATTTAATTAACGTTAAATGGCGTTAAATTAACGTTAAATGAAGTTAAACCAACGATAAATGGCGTTAAACTAACGTTAAATGGCGTTAAACTAAAGTTAAATGGCGTTTAATTAAGGTTAAATGACGTTAAACTAACGTTAAATGGCGTTAAACTAACGTTAACGGCGTTAAACTAACGATAAAATGGCGTTTAATTAACGTTAAAATTAAGTTAAACTAACGTTAAATGGCGTTAAACTAACGTTAAATGGCGTTAACTAACGTTAAATGGCGTTAAACTAACGTTAAATGGCGCGTTAAACTATCGTTAAATGGCATTAAACTAACGTTAAATGGCGATAAACTAACGTTAAATGGCGTTAAACTAACGGTAAATGGCGTTAAACTAACGTTAAATGGCGCGTTTAATTAAGGTTAAATAACGCAACTAATGTTAAATGGTTAAACTAACGTTAATGCCGCAACTAACGTTAAATGGCGTTAAACTAACGTTAAAATGGCGTTAAACTAAAGAACGGCGTTAAACTAACGTTAAATTGGGGTTAAACTAACGATAAATGGCGTTAATTAACGTTAAATTGCTAAACTAATGTTAAATGGCGTTAAACTAACGTTAATGGCGTTAAACTAACGTTAAATGGCGTTAAACTATCGTTAAATGGCATTAAACTAACGTTAAATGGCGATAAACTAACGTTAAATGGCGTTAAACTAACGGTAAATGGCGTTAAACTAACGTTAAATGGCGTTTAATTAAGGTTAAATAACGTTAAACTAATGTTAAATGGCGTTAAACTAACGTTAAATGCCGTTAACTAACGTTTAAATGGCGTTAAACTAACGTTGAAATGGCGTTAAACTAACGTTAAATGGCGTTTAATTAACGTTAAATGAAGTTAAACTAACGTTAATGAAGTTAAACTAACGTTAATAGCCTTAAATTAACGTTAAATGACGTTTAACTAACGTTAAATGGCGTTAAACTAACGTTAATTGGCGTTTAATTAAGGCTAAATGACGTTAAACTCACGTTAAATGACGTTAAACTAACGTTAAATGGCGTTAAACTAACGTTAAATGGCGTTTAATTAAAGAAATGACGTTAAACTTATGTTAAATGGCGTTAAACTAACGTTAAATGGCGTTAAACTAACGTTAAATGGCGTTTAATTACGTTAAATGACGTTAAACTAACGTTAAATGGCGTCAAACTAACGTTAAATGGCGTTTAATTAAGGTTAAATGACGTTAAACTAACGTTAAATGGCGTTAAACCAACGTAAACTGGCGTTAAACTAACGTTAAATGGCGTTAAACTAACGTTAAATGGCGTTAAACTAACGTTAAATGGCGTTTAATTAAGGTTACCAAAAAGTTTAACGTTAAATGGCGTTAAACTAACGTTAAATGGCGTTTAATTAAGGTTAAATGGCGTTAAACTAACGTTAAATGGCGTTTAATTGCGTTAAATGACGTTAACCTAATGTTAAATGGAGTTAAACTAACGTTAAATGGCGTTAAACCAACGTTAAATGGCGTTTAATTACGTTAAATGACGTTAAACTAACGTTAAATGGCGTTAAACTAACGTAAAATGGCGTTAAACTAAAGTTAAATGACGTTTAACTAACGTTAGGCGTTAAACTAACGTTAAATGGCGTTTAATTAATGTTAAATGACGTTAAACTAACGTTAAATGGCGTTAAACTAACGTTAAATGGCGTTAAACTAACGTTAAATGACGTTAAACTAACATTAAATGACGTTTAACTAACGTTAAATGGCGTTAAACCAACGTTAAATGGCGTTTAATTACGTTAAATAAAGTTAAACTAACGTTAAATGGCGTTAAACTAACGTTAAATGGCGTTAAACCAACCTTAAATGGCGTTAAACTAACGTTAAATGGCGTTAAACTAACGTTAAATGGCGTTTAATTAATGTTAAATGACGTTAAACTAACGTTAAATGGCGTTAAACCAACGTTAAATGGCGTTAAACCAACGTTAAATGACGTTAAACTAATATTAAATGACGCTTAACTAACGTTAAATGGCGTAAACTAACGTTAAATGGCGTTTAATTGAGGTTAAATAAAGTTAAACTAACGTTAAATGGCGTAAACTAACGTTAAATGGCGTTAAACTAACCTTAAATGGCGTTAAACTAACGTTAAATGGCGTTAAACCAACGTTAAATGGCGTTTAATTAGGTTAAATGACGTTAAACTAATGTTAAATGGCGTTAAACTCAACGTTAAATGGCTTTAACCACGTTAAATGGCGCTAAACTAACGCTAAATGGCGTTAAACTAACGTTAAATGGCGTTAAACCAACGTTAAATGGCGTTTAATTAGCGTTAAATGACGTTAAACTAATGTTAAATGGCGTTAAACACTAAATGGCGTTAAACTAACGTTAAATGGGGTTAAACTAACGCTAAACGGCATTAAACTAACGTTAAATGGCGTTTGCGTTAAATGATGTTAATCTAATGTTGAATGACGTTAAACTAACGTTAAATGGCGTTAAACCAACGTTAAATGGCGTTAAACTAACGTTAAATGGCGTTAATTACGTTAAATGACGTTAAACTAACGTTAAATGGCGTTAAACTATCGTTAAATGGCGTTAAACTAACGTTAAATGGCGTTAAACTAACGTTAAATGGCGTTAAACTAACGTTAAATGGCGTTTAATTAAGGTTAAATGACGTTAAACTAACGTTAAATGGCGTTAAACTAACGTAAAATGGCGTTAAACAAAGTTAAATGACGTTTAACTAACGTTAAATGGCGTTAAACTAACGTTAAATGGCGTTTAATTAAGGTTAAATGACGTTAAACTAACGTTAAATGGCGTTAAACTAACGTTAAATGACGTTAAACTAACATTAAATGACGTTTAACTAACGTTAAATGGCGTTAACCAACGTTAAATGGCGTTTAATTAAGGTTAAATAAAGTTAAACTAACGTTAAATGGCGTTAAACTAACGTTAAATGGCGTTAAACTAACCTTAAATGGCGTTAAACTAACGTTAAATGGCGTTAAACTAACGTTAAATGGCGTTTAATTAAGGTTAATGACGTTAAACTAATGTTAAATGGCGTTAAACTAACGTTAAATGGCTTAAACTAACGTTAGCGCTAAACTAACGCTAAATGGCGTTAAACTAACATAAATGACGTTTAACTAACGTTAAATGGCGTTAAACTAACGTTAAATGGCGTTTAATTAGGTTAAAATAGTTAAACTAACGTTAAATGGCGTTAAACTAACGTAAAATGGCGTTAAACTAACGTTAAATGGCGTTAAACTAACGTTAAATGGCGTTAAACTAACGTTAAATGGCGTTTAATTAAATGACGTTAAACTAACGTTAAATGGCGTTAAACCAACGTTATAAATGGCTTTAAACTAACGTTAATGGGCGTCAAACTAACGCTAAATGGCGTTTAACGTTAAATGGCGTTAAACTAACGTTAAATGGCGTTTAATTAAGGTTAAATGACGTTAAACTAACGTTAAATGGCGTTAAACTAACGTTAAATGGCGTTAAACTAACGTTAAATGGCGTTAAACCAATCGCTAAATGGCATTAAACTAACGTTAAATGGCGTTTAATTAAATGACGTTAATCTAACGTTAATGGCGTTAAACTAACGTTAAATGGCGTTAAACTAACGTTAAATGGCGTTAACTAACGTTAAATGGCGTGTAATTAAGGTTAAATGACGTTAAACTAACGTTAAATGGCGTTAAACTAACGTAAACTGGCGTTAAACTAACGTTAAATGGCGTTAAACTAACGTTAAATGGCGTTAAACTAACGTTAAATGGCGTTTAATTAAGGTTAAATAAAGTTCTAACGTTAAATGGCGTTAAACTAACGTTAAATGGCGTTTAATTAAGGTTAAATGGCGTTAAACTAACGTTAAATGGCGTTTAATTAAGGTTATAAAGTTAAACTAACGTTAAATGGCGTTAAACTAACGTTAAATGGCGTAATTAGGTTAAATGACGTTAAACTAACGTTAAATGGCGTTAAACTATCGTTAAATGGCGTTAAACTAACGTTAAATGGCGTTAAACTAACGTTAAATGGCGTTAAACTAACGTTAAATGGCGTTTAATTAGGTTAAATGACGTTAAACTAACGTTAAATGGCGTTAAACTAACGTAAACTGGCGTTAAACTAACGTTAAATGGCGTTAAACTAACGTTAAATGGCGTTAAACTAACGTTAAATGGCGTTTAATTAACGTTAAAAGTTAAACTAACGTTAAATGGCGTTAAACTAACGTTAAATGGCGTTTAATTAAGGTTAAAATGACGTTAAACCAATGTTAAATGGCGTTAAACTAACGTTAAATGGCTTTAAACTAACGTTAAATGGCGCTAAACTAACGCTAAATGGCGTTAAACTAACGTTAAATGGCGTTAAACTAACGTTAAATGGCGTTTAATTAGGTTAAATGACGTTAAACTAATGTTAAATGGCGTTAAACTAACGTTAAATGGCGTTAAACTAACGTTAAATGGGGTTAAACTAACGCTAAATGGCATTAAACCAACGTTAAATGGCGTTTAAGGTTAAATGATGTTAATCTAATGTTGAATGACGTTAAACTAACGTTAAATGGCGTTAAACTAACGTTAAATGGCGTTAAACTAACGTTAAATGGCGTGTAATTAAGGTTAAATGACGTTAAACTAACGTTAAATGGCGTTAAACTATCGTTAAATGGCGTTAAACTAACGTTAAATGGCGTTAAACTAACGTTAAATGGCGTTAAACTAACGTTAAATGGCGTTTAATTAGGTTAAATGACGTTAAACTAACGTTAAATGGC
>NW_024711225.1:37500-151749 GCF_018991925.1 Homarus americanus | reverse complement strand
CACCCCAACACCACACCCAGCCCACAGTACCCCAACACCACACACCAGCCCAGCACCCCAACACCACACACCAGCCCACAGCACCCCAACACCACACCCAGCCCACACCCCAACACCACACACCAGCCCACAGCACCCACACACCAGCCCGCAACACCCCAACACACACCAGCCCACACCAAAACCCAACACACACCAAAAAACCCACAGCACCCCAACACCACACACCCAGCCCACAGCACCCAAACACCACACCCACCCACAGCACCAAACACCACACACCCAGCCCACAGTACCCCAACACCACACCCAGCCCAACAGCACCCCAACACCACACACCCAGCCCACACCACCCCAACACACACCCAGCCCACAGTACCCCAACACCACACCCAGCCCACAGCACCCAACAACACACCCAGCCCACAGCACCCCACACACCCACACAGTCCAACACCACACACCAGCCCACAGTGCCCCAACCACCACACACACCCAGCCCACAGTACCCCAACACCACAGCCCACAGTGCCCCAACACCACCACCATAACACACACCAGCCCACAGCCCCCAACACCACAGCCCAGTCCCCCAACACCACCAACCACAGTACTAACACCACACCCAGCCCACAGTACCCCAACACCACCCAGCCCACAGTACCCCAACACAACAGCACACAGCACCCAAACACCACACACCAGCCCCACAGCACCCAAACACCACCCAGCCCACAGTTCCCCAACACCACACCAACACAGCACCCCAACACAGCCACAGTACCCCAACACCACCAACACACAGCACCCCAACACAACACACACACACAGCCCACACCCCAACACCACCACACACCACACCCACCCAGTACCCCAACACCACCCCAGCCACAGCACCCCAACACACACACCCCCACAGTACCCCAACACCCACACACCCAGCCACATTACCCCAACACCACAGCCCCACAGTACCCAACACCACACACCAGCCCCACACCCCAACACCACCACCCACACCACCAGCCCACAGTACCCCAACACTACACCCAACACAGTCCCCCAACACCACACCCAGCCACAGCACCCCAACACCCACACCAGCCCACAAACACCCAGCCACCCCAACACCACACCCAGCCCACAACCCCCCCAACACCACAACCCACAGCCCAAACACCACACCCAAACACACACACACCCACCAGCCCACAGCCACACAAAATTCCCCAACACACACAAACACCACACCCACACCCAGCCCACAGCACCCCAACACCACCCCAGCCCATTGCCCCAACACCACCACCCACAACCCCAGCTTTACACACAGCCCACATTCCCCAACACCACCATCCCACAGTGCCCCAACACACACACCCACCCCACAGCACCCCTGACACCACACCCAACACCCCAACACACAACACACCCAACACACACCCAGCCCAGCACCCCAACACACACCAATACAGTGCATCACACACACCCAGCCCACAGCACAACACCACACCCAAACAACCCCACACAGCCCACAGCCCCAACACCACACACCCACAGCACCAACACCACACACCAGCCCCACAGGCCAACACACCACACCAGCCCCAGTACCCCAACCCACAACACCACCAGCCCACAGCCCCAACACACACACCCAGCCCACAGTACCCCAACACCACCCAGCCCACACACAACACCACACCCAGCCCCACAGCACCCCCAACACAGCCCACAGCACCCCAACACCACACCAGCCCACAGTCCCCAACACCACCCAGCCACAGCACCCCAACACCACACCCACCCACAGTACCCCAACACCACACACACCACCCCACAGCACCCCAACCACACAGCCCACAGACCCCAACACCACACCCAGCCCCAGACTGCAACCCCAACACCCCAACACCACAAGCATCCCACACCACCCAGTCCAGCACCCCAACACCCACACCCAGCCCATGCCCCCAACACCACACACCCACAGTACACACCTCCAAGACCCACAGTACCAACACCACCCCACAGTACCAACACCACCCAGCCACAGCCCCACAACACACAGCCCCACAGCACCCAAACACCACACACCCAGCCCCAGCACACATTCCACAACACAACACCACAGCCACACAGCCCCCAACACCCACCCAGCCCACAGGCCCCAACACCACACCCAGCCCACAGCACCCCAACACACACACAGCCGACACCACACCCCACCCCACCCACACCACACAGCCACAGCACCCCCAACACCCAGCCAACAACACCACCAACAACACAACACCACAGCCCACATCACCCCAACACCACACCCAACACAGCACCCAACACCACACCCAAGTCCAATCACCCCAACACCCACCCAGCCCACAGCACCCCAACACCACCCAGCCAGTACCCCAACACCACACCCACAGCACCCAGCACCCAACACCACCCAGCCCACAGCACCCCAACACCAACATAACCACCCAGCCCACAGCACCCCAACACCACCCAGCCCACAACACCACCACCCACAACCCCAACACCACACCCAGCCCACAGCACCCTGACCACACCCAGCCCACAGCACCCCAACACCACACCAGCCCACAGCACCCCAACACACACAGACCCACAGTCCCAACACCACACAGCCCACAGCACCCCAACACCATACCCAGCCCACAGTGCCCCAACACCACAACACAGTACCCCAACACCCACACACCCAGCCCACACGTGCCCCAACACCACACCAGCCCCACAGTACCCCAACACCACCCAGCCCACAGTGCCCCCAACTTTTCCACAATTCAACAGCCTACACCCAGCCCACAGTGCCCCAACACCACCCCACCCCACAGTACCCCACCACACACACCCAGCCCCACAATCCTAACACCACTGATATATAGTGTTTATAAATCCTATATCCTATCTGTACTAACCTCTTGTGGTGTATGTGTGTGTGTTCAAACTTTCCGCCAGTGTGTGTGTGTGTGTGTGTGTCTGTGTGTGTGTGTCTGTGTGTGTGTGTGTGTCTGTGTGTGTGTAGAGGTAAGCTACTACCCCAGGTGACAAACTGTTAAATAAACACTAATACTCCAAGAGGAGAATCAGTCCATCATGTACACTAGAATACTTTACACAGAATACAATGATGGCTGTGTGCAGGAACATCAGTGTATATGATGATAAGAAAGAACAATTTTGGTGACTACAGTAGCAGATGTGATGCTTTATAGGCTAACGACATCCCTGATAACAAGCGGGCTAACCTCTTCCACCAACCATTGGTGCTGAGGCTTACAAATTCTCAGAGGTTGTGTGGCCCAGACAACCTTCGAATACCAAGACTTATAATGAGTTAAAAAGATTATTTCTCTACTTTATGACTTTAATACTGTTGAGATTAATGCCTCTGGACAGCTAATCAGAAGATGAACCTGTGGTGGAATATATTAACAGATAACTAAACTATCGGCAATGTAACTTTAGGGTCGTTTCTACAGGAGGCTTCGTGATAGACTCGTCTGTGGTCTATAACCATGAAAGATATACAAAGATATTTATTAACTGTTCTAACCTTACAATGGGCCAGGCTACAGCACGGTGTATTAGTCATGGCCAGGACATATACAAACAGTAAGAACTTGTTATGTGAACTGATGATAAACTGAAGAAAACAAGAAATACAACTCCTACAAAAACACCTCAAAAAAACCCCCACCCCTCATAACAACCCCCACACCCTCCTTAACCTTCCCCCTCCAACAACCCCCCACCCTCCTGCCTGACTCTCATAACAAACCTCACACCTCACATAACCCCCACACCCCTCATAACAACCCCACACCCCTCAACAACCCCACCCTCTACAGCTTCCACCTCTAAAACCCACCCCTCAACCCTCACCTCATATAACCACCTCACACCTTAGCCCCACCCCTCCTGTACCCCACCCTCCATAACCCCACACTCCGTAATAATACCTCAGCATGGGTGTTGTGGTGGCAATCATCAGAGCCGAGAACTGCAAATCGAGGCTGTTTGTTACCTGTGCTACAACAGCACATCCGTCCTGTGTGCGCTCTCTCAACTCATAAGGTTAAGATTTACCTTTCATGTACCTCCCAGTGAGAGAATATTGTCATGCATTATATACAACTTTGGGTCAACTTCCTTCCTTCAGTTATTTTATTTCACAGTTAACCTAACCTAAAGTTAACATAATCTAAACTAACTTGGTAAAATTATCTTTTCATCATCCACCTTATCCTGTATTTGGAAGTTGAAGTTATGTTTTTCTGGGTCATTTTTGATGTTTTGAAGCGACTCTTGCGTCATGGCTCCCACAAATCACTACTTTTCAGCCCCTCAGGATAATGTGGCCGGGGTGTTGGTGGGATAATCACAAAAATGCACTTGTGATAGAAATAGAGTCCAGAATCATCCAAAGCCTAACCTAACCTACCTCTAAACCTCAACCTAAACCTAACTCACATACCTAACCTACCCCAAACCTAACCTAACTCTACCCTAAACCTAACCCTAACCTAAATCTAAACCTTAACCTACCATACTAACCCTAAAGCCTAACCTCCTCAAACCTAACCTATCCCATTGTGCTCACATTAGACTAGGATGACTCTGAGATGGGTCACCGGTCCTCCTCCTCCTCACAGTGTTGTTCAGCTTTGTATCAACAGGTTGGTTACACTGCCTCAGTAGCCTCCGTAGGTAAACCACTTCGTTGGCTTGAGCATTTCAGCTTTCCGTCTCTACTGTGATGATGAAATCTGGCAATGGTTTGGAAATAATTCTTATGACAGCCATTGCACAAAAACATCTTGAACAAATCAATTTGAGTGGGTGGGGGCCTTACTTGAGGGCTGTGATTGGTTGATTCAAATCATACCCACCAATCAATGTCAAGAGCGACTGCTTGTGTTGTCCGTCTATGGCGCATGCATAGTCCGAAGCGCGGTAACCCAATAAACACACTCGCAGGATCTCTGAGTCGATGGTAACATAAACAGAACTTGGAAAAATACAATATTTTCCAACAATTTATTGCAGTTTCTCAGAAATTAATCATTTGTGGAAGAAATAAGCAGGAGAAATGAATCATTGAATTTGATAACTACTGATCCCCTAAAACATATAATTCCTTCCAGTTACTCCGACTACTCCTGTTTAATATATTTCACTAGATTCACCTGGAACAAAACACTAACCTAATGCTGTTGACCATTACATGATTAATTGATATGCTTGATCAGTTTCACCATGTTAAAAATTGATACCAACACTGATAGAAAAGTTATGTGCAGTACTCAAGGTATGACAACACTGGAATGACGTAACACCTGCGGTAAATATGAAGAATAAATACTAATAATAATAAACCTTAATTTAAGTATTCTGTATATAATAAATTATTTTGAAACTTCATTCATTAACACTCACATGAATTAGTGTCACCCCATCACCTCACTGCCTGTATGTTCAGTATCTGACACATACCTCTCCACACACTCAAACATAACATTATAGATGATAGATATTGGGGCGGTATTTACAGTACTTTGGTAATATCTCCGTTAGCCTGAATCCTCTTAACCGCAACTTTCAATAGGCCGGTTTGAAATTTTTCCATGGGCACATTTTGGAAAATTCTCAAAATGTTCCAGTACTGTACCTGGAAAATTGCGAAAATTGCAGGGATGTTTTTTCCGGTTTAGAGATGAAAATGGGGTGTATTTCCAGAAATTCAAGAAATTTATTCAATCACCGAAAATTCGGGAGGAGATTTTTTCCGCTTTTGAGAGTTCTTGTTCGAAATTCATTCCCGAAGTACTCTGTTAAATTGTCAGCTAATGAGATGTCACTAGTATATCAGATGACACAAGTAATACTGTAATTATTTTGGTGTAATTAATATGGTGTTCAGCCAAATGTATGAGGATCAGTATACAGAGCAATAGACTCCAGTTGTATTATGTTGTACAGGTACACCACCATGGTCCGGAACTGATGAGTCCGCACCTCCTTTAGTCCAGACAAAATTATGAGGCACTTAACTTCCCAGCCAGGGTGAAGGTGGTCTAGGCTAAAGTTTTTATCTTATAAATGTTGCTGACTAGACTTAGCAGAATATACAGTAAATTGCATTGCTGGAATCCTTGTAAGATAGTGATAATTTGAGTATAAACATCACATAGTTTGCACAAGAGATAGAAATTTTAGTCTAGTGTTGCATATTTGAGTACAAAGTGTGTACAGTAATGTTGCTCAAAATTATGGCTTTCACATTTAATTTACATTTAATATTTGTTTAATTTAAGTTTCTATCAGTCCATGGTGCTTTAGAACACAGGAGGTGTAACTGCATTGTTGAATTATTATTACCTGACCAGTTGGCTAGCAAGGCGATAATCCGCAAGGCTTTGGAACCAAAGTTGCGGAAAATCGTGGTGTACCTGTACATTAAAAAAAGATACTGTATTAATGTTTGCACAATAATTATAAATAGAATATTTTATGTGGCAGCCAAGGCATAGTAACTGAGTATGTTTGGTTGTAATAACGAGAACAATCGAATGATCTGGATAAGAAAACCCCAACAGAAATGAGCAAATAATCAAACACAAAAATTTGGAAATTGTTTATATTAATGAAAATATTCTGAATTGAGTTAATTCAGATTTTGCAATTGGAGTTATCCAGAGCCTTTTATGTCAAATGAACGAGGTGTAATGTACAGTTCCTTTCACTAGTGCATTTACAGAGCTTGTCGGTTTGTGCAGTGTGGCAGCACTGTGTTTGTTTACATTCAACAGAAGAAACTAGCACTAGTAAACATACTATGAATCAAAGTAAAACAATATTAAAACAAATAGTACAAGTGCTTCGGATAATTAAGCTGATTTTTATTTCAGTCCACTATTGTTCACGGATAACGCCCTGGATGTACCCAAGAATGTCTGCAGGTAGTTTAAAGTTGCGGCATTTTTGCGGCCGGGCAGGAGACATTAGTTCTACAGACAGTAATTTCCTTCACCTGTATTGCATATAGGTGTGTGTGTTTTACACACACACACACAACATACCCACAATATAATGGGAAAAATACTCACAAATAATCAGAAACAAATTTATTAAAATATGAGTTCACAGGTAGTTTGCTATAACGCGATAATTGTGTTCTTAAAAATATCGTGTTACAGAAAATCGCAATAGAAATAACAGGGCTTATGGAGAAAATAGGGTTAGGTGCAGATTACTGAAATCGAAAAGATTTAGTAGTTAGCCTAACACAAAGAGATAAGCACAGTCTAAATAAATGCTACATTCATATCTAATAATGAAATCATACAGTAAATGTTACACTTTACTTGATGGGGGAGAAGGGTGATTTTGAGGTTGATAAAATCGGCTTCTCTTCAAGTGTTATATCCTTTTTCCGATCATCACGGGAATTTATCACCGAGCGCTTGTTGATATTCTTTACTATATTCACAAAATTGGAGAAATAGTAAGTAAAAATCGCGTTATAGCAAACAAAGCGCTACAAATATCGCCTAATTCATAAATCGCGTAGAGCAATTAAGATCAAACACGCTATAGCAGAAATCACTGTACCTCGTCAAACCGGTGCTTTATTAACCCCTATGCCCTGTTGACATTTGGATCATTCATCTAGGCGCCTCGTTGATGTTCGAAATACGAGCCGCCCATTGTTTGAATGCCCAGCCGGGTTATAAGGTTACAGCGTGACTATAGTAAGGGTCGGGATATATTGCCAGATAGGCCCAAGGATACCATATATACTAAATCGTGATATATAATTACATGTAATCAATGGAAAATAGGATTAGGTTCTGGAGGCCAATAAAAGTGACTAAACTTGACTTAATGAGTTTATTTTCTTACTAACTAAAGCACCAAGGAACACTAGACTGGAACAACAGACTCGCAGCAGATGCCACTGCCACCTCACTTGACAATCCCACACCTACATGACCAACACCAAAAATATTAGTTACAGTATTAAATCTTCTCCATTAAGTTTCCATCTTTCACTTCACTTTTCACGCCGCCAGCAACCCATTTACCACCTTAGAAGTCGAATCTGCAGCAGTCGTCAGCTGACTCGCCACTCACCCAGAAAGACTGACGGGCGAAGCGGAACGAGAGTGAGCAGCCTGCATGCCTCTGGAGCAAATAATGCATTTGTTGTCATGGCTGTATATTTTAAATATTTTCTGCCGATTTCATGAAATAAATAGATTTATCGCTATTTATTGAAAATGTCGATAATTGTGGTATGATATAAAAAATAATTTAAAAATCGCGATATATCACACCCTACTGTATTATGATCAGTAAATATATGCATTATACATCCCGACACAAAAAAGGCAGAAAGTGGCCACCTAGTGACCAATAGCTGCCAGCCAAAACAACACTGTTCTCCTGACCACCAGAGGGCTTACAGGGTCAATATGCAGTATAGTTTTTCTTACTTATTATTTATTGTTTTATCATTTAAAAAGGTTAACAATTATTTTTTGAAAAGTGGACTTATCGATACCCCTGAGAGGTGCACCCAACCCGGCCTAGGGTTAATAAAGTACTGAGTAACTTGAGGGTAGATGTCACATTTATTATTATTTATTTGTGTTGTCACGGTCTCCCTCATGCTGTAACATAAATATAATCAGGATAAAAGTATATTAAACAATAATGGACACGCCTGATAGCTTCCACGAACTTTACATTAATGTCAGTCTTATATCTTAATCTAACAATATGCTCTCTCTCTACTTTACAAGTATGCTTCACAAATAGATTATAATATCTTATTACTACCAGTAAAAACTGGATTACCCTTTCAACCTGTGAGTTTTCACGATACAAAATACCATCCTTCACCAATAACACCCAGAGAGAGAGACTGCTTCCATGTTCCAATAAAGTTTCACTAACTTATCCTCACTTTGTTTACATCTTCATTTAAACCACTGCAATATTCTCACATTGAAAACTGTTTCACAAAATCATAAATCACCCTTAGGCCCCGGTGGCGTTCCTGAAACGTCCACCTATTTTCCCTATATTTTATTTTAATTAATTAATTTGGAAATGTTGATTTTTGATTCAAGATGGGGTACTGCCAGCAACACCCTAACCCGGGCTTATTAATGTTCTTTAATCATATCAGTTACCTGAACATATCACAAATCAGAATAACAAAACATATACAGTATCACAATCTTAAGAAGACTTTAACCTTCACAGTGATTAAGGGTGTCAAAGAAATGAGACACTTAGGTAATGGGATGACTGAGGAAAACATAAGTACATAACATTTTCTACACACACACACACACACACACACACACACACACACATATATACAATACAGGTAAAGAAATAATTACCCTAAGGGCAAACACATAAAGGGAATACAGTATACTGTACATTTATTTATACACAAGGAAAAATGTAGCCCTGGTCAGCAAATATTATTCACGGATTTGCGATTTGTCCATTTTGAGAACCTAACCCCCCGAATTTGAAGGAAAAGTTGTATCTCAAAGATAATGATTTGTGGAATGTTTATATGATGGGCCCTGTAAATACACTGTGAAGGGGACTGCACCTGACTGGCCAGGAAGCTGTCCCATTGAACCCTGTGCTATAATGCTCCTGATCTACAATATTTTGATTTGTGACAGGTTTTCAGGAACATAACTCCATCGAGATCTTCTGGGGATTCCAGTACAGTGGGATATGCTATAACGAACGGATCTGATGAATATTCCTATAACTAACGGTTTTACCTATAAAATTGAGAATGCTATAACCAACGAAACTCCTACAACATAATAATTTAATTTTTTTTTCTAATTTATTGTTTTATTATTACAAATATTCATGATATTCTTTATTTCAGGGGTTTAGATGCATATTTATGCACTTTTTACAATTTTACAATTTTATATTATATTTTTCAGTGTTAAGTGGTTGTATTTGGGGCCTGGAGCGGATTAATCCTATAGAACGAATGCTATAACGAACAAGGTTCTAGAACCAATTAGATTAGATTATAGCATACCTACTTTGATCCGGATGGTTCAGCATGATTCTGTTTCCGATGGTGCCGGAAAACTGGTGGTCAACCTGTAGAGCATTTAACTTGTATGCTGTGTTTACTATTGGCTTATAATTATGGCCTACACCAACAGTTTATTTAAGTTTGTTTTTTGTCATTTTAAGACATTTAGTCTGTGGAAAGTGCTTCAGTTATTGAAACTCTTTCATAAATCGGGAATAATAATGTTTATCATCGAGGAAACACAGATGGATAAGTGCTGTACTAGTGAGGTGTGTGGAGTACAATATTGTGCCAACACAGACGTACTCTACTCTTGTTCAATCCCAAACTTGCAGCTGAGCCAAATCAGCTTGTGATTGGTTGAATCATGGTGGATGAATAATCACTGGGATGGTGGAATAAGGTAACAGGAAGTGCATCTTATTGCTAATAAAGTCATTTTAAGATATCAACATTATCAATGTGTTTCACATGCTAATTTTACTTCCTCAGCTTCAGATATCATTTAGATCAATACTTGATTTAATAATACAGTACTTGCAGCCAATCAGTTTCACTGATAAAATCTGCTCAGATTGTGGGGCCATATTCAGTCATTACACCACCCAACCAATTGGGATCACTGTGGTTATTCAGAGACTCCTACAATCTCAAAGGTGGTCCGGTGGATCGCTTCCTATCAGGATCATTGAAACAAATTCATGAGGGGGTACCACTATAGCAGTCCCGATGAATATAAGAATTTTTAGCCTCCAAACTTTGATATACAGAGATAGAATACAGTAAACCCTTGTTACCAGAGAGATGGGGTCAGGAATTGCATAAATAGGCAAACCCGCGAATAGCAACTTATACTATCTTAGTGCACAACTGTATACCCAGAGTTGTAAAAAGTACTGGACTGTTACTAAAAGTAATATTGTTACATTAAAAATGTTACCTGCTAGCAGTAAAGTATCCAAATATCAATGTACTGTACTCAAGTAGAAAAGTATCTCATTCATATAGTATTCGTACTGAAAGTAACAACAAAATTATTATTGGTCTCAAATATTAAAATAAATTCACAGTAAATTATAAAAACTATTTAACTAAAGACTTAAAATAAGTCACAGCATTACACATATTTATTTGTTAATCTTTCTGTTGAGATTAATCAATAACTGGTTCTCAACATTATGGCTGTCCTATCAAGATGTTTTAGGGCCTAGATATAAGCCCAGCACACTCTACTGAAAGAGAACACATTCCCCCTGCAATCCATCGCAGGATAGTAAAAGGGCTTATATCCATCCAACACTCTGATCACTAGTCGACATGGATTTATGGTCCACAGACATAATTCTCTGCTGGCATTAGGTTAGGATACAGACCCATCTGGCAGTATCTGAGGTGGGGATGACCACGTCTTTCCTGTAACTGTCCCAACACTAATACACTTCAACACTATTGCCTTACCTGTCAGGGACCTCCCACAGGAGTGTCACTAACCAGTATATGTCACCACTACCACACTTTGGTGGTGCTAACTCCCATTGTTCCAAATCATATCAATATGGTTCCATATGAAGTCATAAGTGGTCCTGCGAGACAGAGTACCAAGTATTAGTGTGTGACCGCATGGTCTTGGGACTAGGCTTGTCGCCTGGGGTAATAAATTAATTAAATAATAAGCCCAGCATGACTAAACAGACACGCAGCAGCTGCTGGTAGGGGTGTTAAGCTTCAGAGATAAGTCACATAATATCAGAAAGACTTGTATCCATTCCATCCCCTGGGCATGACAAGTCGCTATCAGGCTCCTTCGGAGAGGTGGATGACTGTTGCTCCGTAATGACCGACTAAGACCAACGTGAATCTGTGGCTGTGGTAGTTAGTTATTAGTGAATTTTAAATACACTCAGTCTCACACATGCGTTCTACAGTGTGGAGTAACTGATGTCTAATGGAAAGAAGGGGACAAGAGGGTGGGTGGTCAAGGTGCATGGACACAAGAAAATAAAAGGTGAAAAGTCTGCTGTCAGGATCACCTCATGAGACCTTGTGTGACTGCTTGGTGTCTCCCCTGTAATATGGGCCGTGGTTTACCTCTGTATTGTTCTTATGTACTAATGTATGTCTAAGGATGTAATGCTTTTTTTTTTACATATATAGGGGGGGAGTATAGGTTAGATTAGTGAAGCTAATTAAAATACTGTAGAGTGATAGGTTAGGTGAAGTTTGTTATGTTCTGGCAAACTTTATAACATCTGCTCATTACTGGTGCTCAGAAACTTTTTATTTTTTAACATGATGGTGTTCTTGAACAATATTTTTAACACTTAAGTATTTTAACATGGTACTTTGTTTACAGACTGTTGGTTCTCATACAGGGAAAACAAGAAGAGCATCCGTGATATTCTGTGGGTACAAGTTGTCCCTGTGTGTGCTCATTAGTGTGACTCTTCCAGCTGCTGATCATGGGTGTTTTTATCTAAAACGTCTTCGAGGACCTGCCAATTGATCGGAACTTTTGAGAACACCAAGAAATACATGGATTTAGTCCGCCGAGGTTTTAAGACGAATGCTTAACTGCTTCATTGCGGTCTTCATATTGCCACTGTCTGCCTGGCAGTTTTACCTGAACCGAGTTACGACTTAAGGTGTAATGAATCTATATCAAGTGTATATGAGGTGGTGTTTGTGCTGAGCTGTGTACATGAGTGGTGTTTGTGCTGGTACATGAGGTGGTTTTGTGCTGAGCAGTACATGAGGTGGTGTTTGTGCTGAGCAGTGTACATGAGGTGGTGTTTGTGCTAAGCAGTGTACATGAGGTGGTGTTTGTGCTAAGCAGTGTACATGAGGTGTGTGCAAGCAGCTACATGAGGTGGTGGTGCTGAGCAGTGTACATGAGGTGGTGTTTGTGCTGAGCAGTGTACATGAGGTGGTGTTTGAGGAGAAAAAGGAGGTGGTGTTTGTGCTAGTACATGAGGTGGTGTTTGTGCTAAGCAGTGTACATGAGGTGGTGTTTGTGCTACAGTGTACATGAGGTGGTGTTTGTGCTAAGCAGTGTACATGAGGTGGTGCTAAGCAGTGTACATGAGGTGTTTGTGCTACAGTATACATGAGGTGGTGTTGGTATACAGTGTACATGAGGTGGTGTTTGCATGAGCAGTGTACATGAGGTGGTGTTTGTGCTAAGCAGTGTACATGAGGTGGTGTTTGTGCAAGCAGTGTACATGAGGTGGTGTTTGTGCTGAGCAGTGTACATGAGGTGGTGTTTGTGCTGAGCAGTGTACATGAGGTGGTGTTTGTGGAGAGCAGTATGGTGTCACTGTACAGTATATAATATCTGGTGTAAATGAAGACATCACAATACTATAGTGAAGGTGATGGTGGCCTCACATGGAGACATAAATGATATAGTGCACTGCACTTGGTAGAAATACGTCTACCATGACTACACCTAGGAAGGAACATCTACCATGACTACACTAAGAAGGAACATCTATCATGACTACACCTAGGAAGGATCTACCATGACTACACCTAGAAGGAACATCTACCATGACTACACCTAGGAAGGAACATCTACCATGACTACACCCAGGAAGGAACATCTACCATGACTACACCTGAAGGAACATCTACCATGACTACACCTAGGAAGGATCTACCATGACTACACCTAGGAAGGAACATCTACCATGACTACACCTAGAAGGAACATCTACCATGACTACCCAGGAAGGAACATCTACCATGACTACACCTAGGAAGGGAACATCTACCATGACTACACCTAGAAGGAACATCTACCAGACTACACCTAGGAAGGAACATCTACCATGACTACACCTAGGAAGGAACCAGCACAGTATCAAGGTGTGTGAGGCTCTCAATTGTATATACAGTATTGTATAAATGTTGTTTGTGGATCAGTCTTATCACTTGAATTTTGTATTATTGGTTTAATATTCTTCCGGCTCTGTTGTTTGAACTGTTGAATTATTATTTGACATTTAAATATGTATTGAAACACTATACAGCACAAAGTATATTTATAAATACATTTTGGAGCAAGTATCTAAATACATATATGATAAAAAAATTAAATATTTATATAGAAATACTCAATATCAGATACATTTAAATACTTTATTTACAGTAAACATTGAGCTGATACATTATAAAAAATCTTCCAAAACTTTACAATAAATCTAAGGAAATTAGTAACACCACCACAGGTACAGCAGTGGTCTGTAGCCTCGGTCCTCAGACAATGATGAGAGTTTTTACCTTTGATATTTCATCACAGCACAAACCCCAGAAATGATGGTCCAGTACATTACATTACAGTACAGTACTAATATAGGTACAGTACATTACATTACAGTACAGTACTAATATAGGTACAGTACATTACATTACAGTACAGTGAGTTCTGCTATAACGCGTGTTTTGATAACTTGAATTTGCTCTAACTCGATTTATGAATTAGAAACGATATTTGTATAACGTGAACGCTTGTTTGCTATAATGCGATTTTTGCTTACTATTTCTCCAATTTTGTGGTATTAACTGTGAATATGGTAAAGAAGAATATCAACAAGAAGCAATCTGGTGATAGAATTCCTGGTGATGATCGTAAAAGAAAGGATATAACACTTGAAGAAGCTCGATTTATCAACCTCAAAACCACCCTTCTCCCCATCAAGTAAAAATTTAACATTTACTATGATTTCATTATTAGATATGAATGTAACATTTATTTAGACTGCTATCCTTTGTGTTAGGCTAACTACTAAATTTTTCGATTTCGGTAGTAATCTGCACCTAACCCTATTTTCTCCATAAGCCTGTTATTTTCTATACGCGTTTTCTATAACACGATATTTTACAAGAACACAATTATCGCGTTATAGCAGAACTACCTGTACTAATATAGGTACAGTACATTACATTACAGTACTAATATAGGTACAGTATATTACATTACAATACTAATATATCTAAATGATCCAGACAATAAATTAACACAAATCTCCCCTAATTCTAAATTTTTTTTTTTTAAATATAACCCAACATTGCCTTAGTCAGCACCCGATGTATGACCATTTTTCTTTGTTCGACTGAGAGTTTGGTGCCAATACTTTACACTGTTGGCAAAGTAAACATGGAAAATGCGGCAACACCCCTCAGGTTCCTGCCTGAGGTACAGTTAGTCGCTATGACCAATGGTCAGCGTATGGTTAAGTTAATAATTTTATTTTATTTAAACTGGAAAAGCAGCAACTGACAGCCTGAGGGAATACATTTGTTTTAAAAGGTTTGGAACTAAATTCATATATAATTTTATAAATGTATTTTAAATCTATTTAATTATAATTTGGAAATACTGTACTGTATTGTACTTAGTATTTAAACACATTTCAGTGACAACCTACATTACAGAGCTAAGGTGAGACAAGCAGTTTATGACTACACATTAACATTACTTAGCACTGTATTTTATATAACATTATCATCATCAAGTGTAAAGATTGTTACCTCAGCCTAACCTGACCTATACTGTACCACCTGACTGTAGCATTTCTTGAACTCTGAGGTTAGGTTAGGACAGGATTAAGGAAGAATCATGTACTATATATGATTTCATCTTTATACACAGTGCATAAATTATCATTCAGAGTGAAAGATATTTTGTTGAGTCGTCTATTATGATTAATGTATTAGTAATTGTTGTGAGAGTTGTCTTAAAACAGTTAACTTGTCCTGTGGGTATATAAGTTGATGGGTGGCAGATAACACTATAGTATTGTGTGTGTGGTACTGTATATATTGTCAACCATTATATTATATGAGATGATAAACTCTTTTCCTCTCTTACATCCTTTGTAATATATCTTGGCAGAGAACTGTTATAATTATATAGTTATGAGTACTGTATTTTACGGCATATAAGGCCCACTTTGGTCTGAAAAATGGCAAAAAATCAGTCTGCATCCTATATGAAGTTGCAGTCTCCCTCAGCTAATGAATCCCACAGTTGCTGTCTCCAGTAGGATCAATTCTACCTAACACTCAGAATTAAAATATATTGCTTATTTAAACACATTATTATTTCTAATTAATTAAAAGAAATAATTATTATAAATATAAAACTTATTTATAACTACTGTTTGATGATGATAACCGACAATTAATGTCCCTACAGACACAACTCTTCTGAGGTAACTAAACAGTAGCCATTTCTGAACTCTTACAAGCATTACAATCTATTAATGCCATACCTGCAACATTTATTTTAAACCTACAATTACCTGAAACAAATGAAGATTTACAGATAACTTTCTTTTCATATTTACATCTGTTAACATCACTGGCAGCGTTGTAGCCAGGTAAGACTTGTCTCTGTAACCATCAGGCTAGGCCAAGCTGTTGTTTTCAACTCGTATTTTGGGTGAACATACGTTTCTTGCACACGAGTTAGCTGGCTGTGGGAGGACTGTTGGTGGCGGGGGAGGGGGTGAATGTTGCTAGGAATAGGTGGAGGTAGTGTCGCCGTTGCTATGGTGAAGGGGTACAGCTGTGCACAACCTTAACCAATGAACTTTTATTTATTCGTTTGGCAATACATTATTATTGTCGTAATTTATTTATTGGTATTTTTATTTATTCCTCATTTACTGATACAGAACAGGGCGCCCGCATCATTAGGATTATTCCACCAAATTTGAAACCAGAAAACGGCATTTAAAGTTTTACTACTTAAAACATTCATAACTTTGTTGTTTTATGAGATACAACAATCATTTTTTTACATTTTGAAGCTAAATGACTGTACTTGCAGATGGTGATGGCGCATCATGAGTGATGTACTGGGTGTGACTTAAGCAACAAAGCTCCCACCCACTTATGGTTTTTTACTTTAATCAGTATCAGAGTGTAGATCCCCCACAACAAAGAACTGAGGAGAGGGATTCAGCCTCTCTTTGGCTGGAGGGCTGTGGCGTGAATCCAGATGCTCACTGTCATTGGCCGAGATGGGGAGGAGGCTGTAGGCCGGCTGATTGTCAACATACACACCGAGGTCCTTCTCACATTCAGTCTCAACTAGTGCAGTTTCTTCATCCCGTTGGGACATATGGTACGCCTCACTTACCATTAGTCGCCCCAGGTGCATCCTCTTACACCGTGACATTGAATCTCAGCAGCCATTCCCGACCATTCCTGGAGCCCACAGAGGTCCTTCTGCAGCTCTTCACTGTCAGCTTGGTTCTTAATTTCCCGGAATAACTTAGCGTCATCGGCAAACATTTGTATGGAGGGGCGTACAACGTCAGGCATGTCATTTATGAAACAAACAAACAACAGCGGGCCCAATACACTGCCCTGTGGTACCCCACTTGTGACAGGTAAAGATGATGATTTTTGCCATTAATCACCACACACTGCTTGCGGTCATGTAGAAAGTCTTCTATCCACGCTAGGACATTTCCCGAATTCCATCCTTCAGTCTTATATGCTGTAAGTATGGTATATGTTGGCAGGGAACTACTATTCAGTAAAACTTCCATAATTCAAAATAACAGAGGCTCATGCCCTTCTGATATCAGACTTTACTCTCGCATATAAGGGACACTTTCTCAGGGGTATAAAACAACGGTACTTTTCGTTATTTGCCCCAAGTAATAATTTATGATTATATCCACACTCCCTGACCTACTGTAGTTATAAACATTTACTTAAAAAAAAAAATTCCAATTAAATAAAAGAAGAAGAAATTTTAGAAAGGACAAGAACAAAAACAATTGTAATAAGATGGCAATTTTTTTGTACATTCAGAAAATATATATATACAGTCCCAGACGAAAGTTGTTGATACAGTCAGGCGGAGGTGTAAAGTCCGCCCCGCCCTTACTCGACAGGGCGTCTTGTCATTCATTACCCCTCAACACACATACAAGTAGTTCAACAATCATTTCTCAATGAGGACTAGGGAAGGATGTCATTGTTTTGTTAAATTCACAAAACAATTTACCCAATCAAGTTTTACATTTTTGACAAAGCGGGTTACTGGTAGGTCATACTGTATTATTTTCGCCTTTTTGACTTAGACCTGATTAGTCGGGACTGAACCCGTCATAAGTCGAGGAGAGAGACTGTATATTCTGTAGCACTGTATTGATTAAAATTAAAATAATTTGAATTTACATAATTTTAATACTTCAAATTCTGTTTAGCGATCTGGAAAGATTCGAATGCAATTCGTTAAACTTTGTTTTTCAGAATTGCAACACTGATAATGACCGCCGTCAGTAAGGGTGGAGTTGACTTCACACCATCCACCTTGGCTCTATCAAGAATGTTCGTCTGGGACTGTACATTATGTTTTGATTTTTTACACAATTACATTATGGCACTATGGAGGCATCTGTTATTCACCATACAGTATAGTATATTGAACATAACTATAAGGCCACAGCTATAAACTTAATGACTAATTTACTTAAAACTTAAGGTGATAAAAAAATGTTAGTGGTAATTTCCATCACAAGTGTGTACCATTGTCCTGGTGGTACACTACAGGTGTACCATTGTCCTGGTGGTACACTACAGGTGTACCATTGTCCTGGTGGTACACTACAGGTGTACCATTGTCCTGGTGGTACACTACAGGTGTACCATTGTCCTGGGGTACACTACAGGTGTACCATTGTCCTGGTGGTACACTACAGGTGTACCATTGTCCTGGTGGTACACTACAGGTGTACCATTGTCCTGGTGGTACACTACAGGTGTACCATTGTCCTGGTGTACACTGGCAGCAGTAAACAGTAGCCTTTACTGAGGCAACACCCTGAAGCTCACTCACTACTGTACAGTGACAGTACAGTACAGTACAGTATAGCACAGTACAGTACAGTACAGTATAGCACAGTACAGTACAGTATACAGTATATAAGCACAGTACAGCAGTACAGTACAGTACAGTACAGTACAGTATAGCACAGTACAGTACAGTAACAGTATAGTACAGTATAGTACAGTACAGTACAGTACAGTACCTAATGCTATTCTGGGGTTAGGTTAGTTAAAAGTACATTAGTTTAGCTTAGGTTAAGATACCTTTAGGTTAGGTTAGGTTATGACAACTTCAGAGAGATGTCTGAGTTGTATAACCTTTACTTTAGTCTCTGTCACTGATTGGTTGGTTAACTTTTGAGCAGTCGGTCACACTCTGTTACACACTGTTGGGCAAGTACTGGCTCTGCTAGACACTGTTGACAAATTACTGGCTCTGTTACACACTGTTGGCAAGTACTGGCTCTGTTACACTGTTGGCAAGTACTGGCTCTGTTACACACTGTTGGCAAGTACTGGCTCTGCTGAACTGTTGACAAATGCTGGCTCTGTTACACACTGTTGGCAAGTACTGGCTCTGCTAGACTACTGTTGACAAGTACTGGCTCTGTTACACACTGTTGACAAATTACTGGCTCTGTTACACACTGTTGCTTGAAGTACTGGCTCTGCTAGACACTGTTGACAAGTACTGGCTCTGTTACACACACTGTTGACAAGTACTGGCTCTGCTAGACACTGTTGACAAGTACTGGCTCTGTTACACACTGTTGACAAGTACTGGCTCTGTTACACACACTGTTAGCAGAAGTACTGGCGCTGTTACACTGTTGGCAAGTACTGGCTCTGCTAGACACTGTTGACAAGTACTGGCTCTGTTACACACTGTTGGCAGTACTGGCTCTGCTAGACACTGTTGACCAAGTACTGGCTCTATTGCACACTGTTGGCAAGTACTGGCTCTGTTACTACACTGTTGACAAGTACTGGCTCTGTTACACACTGTTGGCAAGTACTGGCTCTGTTACACACTGTTGGCAAGTACTGGCTCCTGCTAGACACTGTTGACAGAGTACTGGCTCTGCCTAGACACTGTTGACAAATTACTGGCGCTATTACACACTGTTATTGGCAAGTACTGGCTCTGTTACACCTGTTGGCAAGTACTGGCTCTGTTACACACTGTTGGCAAGTACTGGCTCTGTTACACACTGTTGACAAGTACTGGCTCTGCTGAACACTGTTGACAAGTACTGGCTCTGCTGAACACTGTTGACAAGTACTGGCTCTGCTGGTTCACTGTTGGCAAGTACTGGCTCTTCACACACTGTTGGCTTAAGTACTGGCTCTATTTACCCACACTGACAGCAGAAGTACTGGCTCTGTTACACTGTTGGCAAGTACTGGCTCTATTACACACTGTTATGAAGTGCCTGATATGTTACACACTGTTGACAAGTACTGGCTCTGGTATTTACTCATTGCTTAAGTACTGGCTCTGTTACACTGTTGGCAAATTACTGGCTCTGCTAGACACTGTTGACAAGTACTGGCTCTGTTACACACTGTTGGCAAATTACTGGCTTTCTGCTGAACACTGTTGACAAGTACTGGCTCTGTACACACTGTTGACAAGTACTGGCTCTGTTACACTGTTGGCAGAGTATAGCGCTGTTACACACTGTTGTTGGCAAATTCTTTGGCTCTGTACACTGTTGGCAAGTGCTGGCTCTGTTACACTGTTGGCAAATTACTGGCTCTGTTGCCTGTTGACAAGTACTGACTGCCTGCGTTGCTGTTGACAAAGTACTGGCTCCTGCTAGACACTGTTGACAGGTAAACCACTGAACACTGTTTGGCAAGTACTGGCTCTGTTACACACTGTTGGCAATACTGAAATATATTACACACTGTTGGCAAGTACTGAGCTCCTGTTACACATGTTAGTACTGGCTCTGTTACATTGAAGCAAGTACTGGCTCCTGTTACACACTGTTGGCAAGTACTTGTCTGCTACACACTGTTGGCAGAAGTACTGGCTCTGCTAGACACTGTTGGCAAGTGATGCTGAGCTCCTTCTACACTGTTAGCAGAGTACTGGCTCTGCGCTACACACTGTTGGCGAAATTACTGGCTCTGCTGAACACTGTTGGCAAGTGCAGGCTCTGTTACACACTGTTGGCAGAAGTACTGGGTCTGTTTACTGTTGGCAAGTGCTGGCTCTGCTAGACACTGTTGACAAATTACTGGCTCTGTTACACACTGTTGAGTACTGGCTCTGCTACACACACTGTTGACAAGTACTGGCTCCTGTTACACACACTCTTGGCAAATTCTGGCTCTGCTACACACTGTTAGCAAGTACTGGCTCTGCTAGACACTGTTAGCAAATTACTGGCTCTGCACGCTACACACTGTTGGCAAGTACTGGCTCTGCACTACACACTGTTGGCAGAGTACTGGCTCTGCTAGACACTGTTGGCAGTACTGGCTCTGCGCACTAGACACTGTTGGCAAGTACTGGCTCTTACTACACTGTTGGCAAAGTACTGGCTCTGCTACACACTGTATTGGCAAATTACTGGCTCTGCTAAGACACTGTTAGCGAAGTACTGGCTCTGCTAGACACTGTTGGCAAGTACTGGCTCTGTTACACACTGGCAAGTACTGGCTCTGCGCTGTTCATTGTGGCAGTACTGGCTCTGCTAGACACTGTTGACAAGTACTGGCTCTATTACACACACTGTTAGCGAAGTGCTGGCTCTGCTACACACTGTTAACGTGCTGGCTCTGTTACTGTTGGCAAGTACTGGGTCTGTTACCTGTTGACAAGTCTGGCTCATAGACACTGTTGACAAATTACTGGCTCTGCACTACACTGTTAGCAAGTACTGGCTCTGTTACACACTGTTGGCAAGTACTGGCTCTATACTAGACACTGTTGACAAGTACTGGCTCTACTACACACTGTTGTAAATTACTGGATGTTACCTGTTGGCAAGTACTGGCTCTGCTGAACTTACTGTTGACAAGTACTGGCTCTTACACTGTTGGCAAGTACTGGCTCTGTTACACACTGTTGACAAGTACTGGCTCTGTTACACACACTGTTGGCAGTGCTGTTACACACTGTTGACAAGTACTGGCTCTGTTACACACTGTTGGCAAGTACTGGCTGTTACACACTGTTAGCAGAAGTACTAGGCGCTGTTACACTGTTGACAAGTACTGGCTCCACCTGTTGACAAGTACTGGCTCTGTTACACTGTTGACAAATTACTGGCTCTGTTACACTGTTGACAAGTACTGGCTCTGTTACACACTGTTGACAAGTACTGGCTCTGTTACACTGTTGACAAGTACTGGCTCTGTTACACTGTTGACAAGTACTGGCTCTGTTACACTGTTGGCAAGTACTGGCTCTGCTACACACTGTTGTAGCAAGTACTGGCTCTGTTACACACTGTTGACAAGTACTGAGCTCTATTTTTACCTGTTGGCAAGTACTGGGCGCGCATTTACACACTGTTGACAAATTACTGGCTCTGTTACACTGTTGGCAAGTACTGGCTCTGTTACACACTGTTGGCAAATTACTGGCTGTTACCTGTTGACAAGTACTGGCTCCTGTTTACACACTGTTGACAAGTACTGGCTCTGCTAGACACTGTTGACAAGTGTACTGGCTCTACTACACTGAAATTTGGCAAGTACTGGCTCTGTTACACACTGTTGTAAAGTACTGGCTCTGCTACACACTGTTGGCAAGTACTGGCTCTCTGTTACACACTGTTGGCAAGTACTGGCTCTGTTACCACTGTTGGCAAGTACTGGCTCTGCTGAGCCCACTGTTGACAAATTACTGGCTCTGCTAGACACTGTTGGCAAGTACTGGCTCTGTTACACACTGTTGGCAAGTACTGGCTCTGCTACACACTGTTGGCAAGTACTGGCTCTGTTACACTGTTGGCAAGTACTGGCTCTGTTACACTGTTGACGTGAAGTACTGGCTCTATTCGCCTGTTGGCAAGTACTGGCTCTATTGTTACACACTGTTGGCAAGTACTGGCTCTCTATTTACCACTGTTGGCAAGTACTGGCTGTTACACACTGTTGGCAAGTACTGGCTCTGTTACACTGTTGGCAAGTACTGGCTCTGCTAGACACACTGTTGGCAAATTACTGGCTCTGTTACGCACTGTTGGCAAGTACTGGCTCTGTTACACACTGTTGTAGAGTACTGGCTCTGTTACCACACTGTTGGCAAGTACTGGCGCTGTTACACTGTTGACAAGTACTGGCTCTGTTACACACTGTTGACAAGTACTGGCTCTGTTACCTACTGTTTGGCAAGTACTGGCTCTGCTACACACTGTTGGCAAATTACTGAGCTCTGTTACACACACTGTTGACAAGTACTGGCTCTGCTGAACTTACTGTTGACAAGTACTGGCTCTGCTACACACACTGTTGGCAAGTGCTGGCTCTGTGTACACACTGTTGACAAATTACTGGCTCTGTTACACTGTTGGCTAAAATTACTGGGCTGGTACACCACTGTTGACAGAGTACTGGCTCTGTTACACACTGTTGGCAAGTACTGGCTCTGTTACTGTTGACGAAGTACTGGGCGCTGTTACACACTGTTGACAAGTACTGGCTCTGTTACCACTGTTGACAAGTACTGGCTCTGCTGAACACTGTTGACAAGTACTGGCTCTGCTACACACTGTTGGCAAGTACTGGCTCTGTTACACACTGTTGGCAAGTACTGGCTCTGCTACCACACTGTTGTGAGTACTGGCTCTGTTACACACTGTTGTAAGTACTGACTCTGTTACCTGTTGTGAAGTACTGACTCTGCTAGACACTGTTGACAAGTACTGGCTCTGCTAGACACTGTTAGCAGAGTACTGGCTCTGTTACACACTGTTGGCAAGTACTGGCTCTGTTACCTGTTGGCAAGTACTGGCTCTGCTAGACACTGTTAGCCAGTACTGGCTCTGTTACACACTGTTGACAAAGTACTGAGCTCTGTTACACACTGTTGACAAGTACTGGCTCTGTTACTACCTGTTGACAAGTACTGGCTCTGCTGAACACTGTTGACAAGTACTGGCTCTGCTACACTGTTGTGAAGTACTGGCTCTGTTACACACTGTTGGCAAATTACTGGCTCTACTACACACTGTTGGCAAATTACTGACTCTGTTACCACACTGTTGGCAAATTACTGGCTCTGTTAACACACTGTTGGCAAGTACTGGCTCTGCTAGACACTGTTGACTTCAAGTACTGGCTCTGCTAGACACTGTTGGCAAGTACTGGCTCTGTTACACACTGTTGGCAAGTACTGGCTCTGTACACACTGTTGGCAAGTACTGAGCTCACTGGAACATACTGTTGGCAAGTACTGGCTCTATTACACTGTTAACAAGTGGCTCATATTTACACACTGTTAGCAAGTACTAGCTCTATTACCACACTGTTGGCAAGTACTGGCTCTGTTACACACTGTTGGCAAGTACTGGGCGCTGATACCTGTTGACAAGTACTGTGGCTCTGTTACACACTGTTGACAAGTGCTGGCTCTGTTACCCACTGTTGGCAAGTACTGGCTCTGTTACACACTGTTGGCAAGTACTGGCTCTGTTACACACTGTTGGCAGAGTACTGGCTCTGCTTGCTACACACTGTTGGCAGTACTGGCTCTGCTAGACACTTACTGTTGGCAAGTACTGGCTCTGTTACACACTGTTGGCAAGTATTTTGGGTCTGTTACACACTGTTGGCAAGTACTGGCTCTGCTAGACACTGTTGGCAAATTACTGGCTCTGCTTGCTAGACACTGTTGGCAAGTACTGGCTCTGTTACACACTGTTGGCAAGTACTGGCTCTGTTACACACTGTTGACAGAGTACTGGCTCTGTTACACTGTTGGCAAGTACTGGCTCTGCTAGACACTGTTGACAAGTACTGGCTCTGTTACACACTGTTGGCAAGTACTGGCTCTTTACACACTGTTGACAAGTACTGGCTCTGTTACACACTGTTGCTTGAAGTACTGGCTCTGTTACACACTGTTGACAGAGTACTGGCTCTGCTGAACACTGTTGACAAGTACTGGCTCTGTTACACACTGTTGGCTTAGTACTGGCTCTGCTACTATTTGACAAGTACTGGCTCTGTTACACTGTTGGCAAGTACTGGCTCTATTACACACTGTTGACAAGTACTGGCTCTAGACACTGTTGACAAGTACTGTGGCTCTATTTTACTGTTGGCAAGTACTGGCTCTGCTACACTGTTGGCAAGTACTGGCTCACCAGTACACACTGTTGGCAAGTACTGGCGCTGTTACACACTGTTGGCAAGTACTGGCTCTGTTACCTGTTGGCAAGAGCCTGGCTCTGCTACACTGTTGACAAGTACTGGCTCTGCTAGACACTGTTGGCAAGTACTGGCTCTGCTAGACACTGTTGGCAAGTACTGGCTCTGTTACACTGTTGACAAGTACTGGCTCTATTTACACCTGTTGACAAGTACTGGCTCTGTTACACTGTTGACAAGTACTAGGCTCTGCTACACTGTTGGCAAGTACTGGCTCTGTTACAAGTACTGGCTGTTATTTACACACTGCTGGCAAAAAATGGGTCTGTTAATACTCAAGGGCAGTACATGTACTCTGTAAGCACTGGCTCTGGCTACACACTGTTGCGTACTGGGTCTGTTACACACTAAGGGCAGTACTGCATGTACCTGTAAGCACTGGCTCTGATACACACTGTTGGTAAGTACTGGGTCTGTTCTACTAAGGGCAGTAATGGGAATTTCCTGTAAGCACTGGCTAATACACACTGTTGGCAAGTACTGGGTTGTTCACAAGTACTGGGCATGCACCGGCTCCTGAATGTGCCTGAACTGCTCCAGTGTTTGTAAGTCTGTTCTTGAAACAGCTCACACTGGGTGCCGTACACTCTCTGGTGGTGTTGTAATAGTTCAGTTCACAACTCTCATTTGTAGCTTCTTCAACTTGCTGTGACAATGGGGGAGGTCATCCACCAGTTCCAGGTATGAACACTCAACTGAGTAATGACCTGGGGTGTCTATAGACCACCTTTAGTAATAGTTAGTAACTGCAGGCCTTCTTAAATAATAGTAGCAGGTAGCTGAGGTGCTGGAGTGCATGTGTTATCACCAACTGACATGTTCCTCTCTGTATAATGGTTCTGACGTTATACAGATGTTTGGTTGGTGTTATAACTCTGATTTAAAGGACAGATAACTGACTTTGGTTTAACAGGGGATTTTTTCCATTGTTGCTCAATTTAGTGAACTAGTTAGCTAAATTGAATACGTTAATACATTCACACCTACGGAGGAACCTCAGGCGCATGATGTGTACGGAGACACCTCAGACACATGATGTGTACAGAGACACTCAGACACATGATGTGTATGGAGACACCTCAGACACATGATGTGTACAGAGACACCTCAGACACATGATGTGTACGGAGACACCTCAGACACATGATGTGTACAGAGACACCCTCAGACACATGATGTGTACAGAGACACCTCCAGACACATGGTGTGTGCGTGAGACACCTCAGACACATGATGTGTACAGAGACACCTCAGACACATGATGTGTACAGAGACACCTCAGACACATGATGTGTGGAGGAACCTCAGACACATGATGTGTAATGCGGGACACCTCAGACACATGATGTGTGCGGAGACACTTTAGACACATGGTGTGTGCGGAGACCTCGGACACATGATGTGGACGGAGATACTCGGACACATGGTGTGTGCTGAGGACATCGACACATGGTGTGAAAAGAGACACCTGTGACACATGATGTGTAGGACAGGTTGTCTGATGTGTAGGGCGCCTTGGCACATGATGTGTGGAGACACCTCAGATGATGTGCCGGGGAGACCTCAGACACATGATGTGTACAGAGACACTTCAGACACATGATGTGCTAAGAGACACCCCAGACACATGATGTGTGTACAGAGACACCTCAGACACATGATGCAAGGAAATTTCAGACACACATGATGTGTGCACGGAGACACTCTGCAGACACACATGATGTGTACGGAGACACCTCAGGTACATGATGTGCACAGAGATACCCCTGTGACACATGATGTGTGCCAGAGACACTTAGACACATGATGTGTACAGAGACACTAGACACATGATGTGTACAGAGACACTCTCAGACACATGATGTAATGAGACACCCAGACACATGATGTGTATGAGACACTCAGACACATGATGTGTACAGATATACCAGACACATGAGATGTGTACAGACACCCTCAGACACATGATGTGTACAGAGACACCCCAGACACATGATGTACGGAGACACCTCAGACACATGATGTGTACGAAGACACCTCAGACACATGATGTGTACGGAGACACCTCAGACACATGATGTGTACGGAGACACCTCAGACACATGATGTGTACATGCAAACATTATTCAAGGCTTACCTTAAACTATGGGGTTCGGTGTTTGTTTGAATTTGTTCTATAATTTGCCAACTTTGTTCCAATTGCTAGCTGCCATCTGTTAACTTTATCCCACACACCACTTCCTTTCTGAGACTTATGGCATGATGTCTAAGTACAGTTGACCAAGAGGGAGCAACACACACGGTGGTGCCAGGACACAGACTGAGTGGATGTACACAAACCCCATACACCGAGTGGCATGTTTGGCGCGGAATTGAACAGAATCTCGCTTGATTTAGTGAACTAATTCGCTAAATTGAGCAAAAATAAAGAAAAGTTCGATTTACCTGAAATTTTGATTTAATGGAAAGGGGCGGCTTGAATTAAATGGTTAAATAAAAATATTCTGTATATAATAACTATGATATCGTGTACTAGCCTAACTTAAACTAACTAACTTAACACAGCAATATGGAAGACTTCTAATCTTAGATCTTTAGAAGAATATTGAAGAGTGTCATGTGCAGTACAGTGTAAGGTATTACATATCTTCTGTTTGATGACCGGCCACACACAGAGGTCATCACTACTGGTCGGTCATCACAGGAGCTGTCTAGCCACACACAGAGGTCATCACTACTGGTCAGTCATCACAGGAGCTGTCTAGCCACACACAGAGGTCATCACTCCTGGTCAGTCATCACAGGAGCTGTCTAGCCACACACAGAGGTCATCACTACTGGTCAGTCATCACAGCGGCTGTGTCTAGCCACGCCCTGAGGTCATCACTACTGGTCAGTCATCACAGCAGCTGTGTCTAGCCACGCCCTGAGGTCATCAAGCTTGCGGGTTATATTAAGGTCATCCTTGTGACTCTCAGACTTCAACATTCCTCCGTTAAGGACAAGAGACGTGCGCGGCCCAGGAGACGGGGTGTTAATGCTCTTCATAAAGGCAGGTGAGGTCTTCTCATTCACTAACAAGGTAGACTCACCGATAACTTGTGCTGGCCAGCCTGCCCGACCACCCAGAGGGACTGATAACTCTGAAACAAGTAGAAATAATAAGATAAATCAAACATATTGGTGTGTGTGTGTGTTTGGGGGAGGGGGGGAACACACACTTGCACATGATGGATAATTACAAAACTTTCAAGATAATTAACACTGTATCATACTGAATAAGATTTTTTGGTAAAGTTTCATACAGTACAATCATACATACAGTATACATAACCATTTACAGAGGAAAACAAGTTAAGTAAGATTATTGTTTATTTATAATGACCAGGACGAAAATGTAACTGGGAAACAACTTACCTCCGAAGTAATTAGTCCATCTTTGCTGTAAGTACTGGTTAACACCAGCTATCCTATCAATGGTGTGAGGACCCAGGTCAGGGACAGAGCCAGTGTTGAAATGGTCAAGTCTGAGAGAAGCTCTGGGTAACACTCTCTTATATCCTGCAAATAATAAGTAACTTTACAGTATTAATGGCACTAAACACAGTACAGTACAGTACAGTGGAGTACAGTACAGTACAGTACAGTACAGTACAGTACAATACAGTACAGTATAGTACAGTACTGTACAATATAGTACAATACAGTATAATACAATACAGCACAGTACAGTACTGTACAATACAATACAGTACAGTACTGTACAATACAGTACAGTACAATACAGTATAATACAATACAATACAATACAGTACAATACAGTATAATACAATACAATACAGTACAGTACAGTATAATATAATACAGCACAGTACAGTACAATACAGTACAATACAGTACAGTACAGTACAGTATAATATAATACAGCACAGTACAGTACAATACAGTACAATACAGTACAGTACAGTATAATATAATACAATACAGTAAAGAGTGAATTATGTAACCATGACAAAGTTAATAACAATATAAGTCATTCAACATTGTCTTGAACTAACAGACATTTGTACTGACCTGAAGAGAGAGTGTTTGATGGCATGTTATTTAACCCTCGCTCTAAGCTGGTGGTCGCCTGAGCCTGGTGTTGTCTTCCCCGCCAGAGTAATACTGAACACTCACCGCTGACTTCTTGTCGCAGCTCATCTTTGCTGTTTGGAAATTAATTGTCAGTTAATGTACACACACACACACACACACACACACACACACACACACGCTACTATTACTTTGCTGTTACTGGTATAAATCATCATACTCAAGGGGTTAAATCATCATACTCAAGGGGTTAAATCATCATACTCAAGGGGTTAAATCATCATACTCAAGGGGTTAAATCATCATACTCAAGGGTTAAATCTTCATACTCAAGGGTTAAATCATCATACTCAAGGGTTAAATCATCATACTCAAGAGTTAAATCATCATACTCAAGGAGTTAAGTGATATTACTGAAGGGGATAACTCAGTACTCAAGGGGTTAAATCATTGTACTCAAGAGTTTAATCTGTCATACTCAAGGGTTTAAATCATCATACTCAGGGGTTAAATCATCATACTCAAAGGGTTAAATCATCATACTCAAGGGGTTAAATCATCATACTCAAGGGGTTAAATCATCATACTCAAGGGGTTAAATCATCATACTCAAGGGGTTAAATCATCATACTCAAGGGGTTAAATTGTAATACTCAAGGGGTTAACATCATGCTCAAGGGGTCAACATCATACTCAAGGGGTTAAATCATCATACTCAAGGGGTTAAATTATCATACTCAAGGGGTCAACATCATACTCAAGGGGTTAAAGATGATGTTATGCATTAAACAGGTGTACTCATTAGCTCATTGACTACCTGAGGTCATATTCACTATCTTCACTGACCTAACATTTGATCAAGGCCGAAGGTGGAGTCCAGGGAGGGTGCGTTATGAGTGTGTTCGTCAGATTCTGTGTCAGATGTTAGGGACCCGCTGTGATCCGGGTGAAGGCGCCGCAAAGGTACCTGACCAAGGCAACAACATTGGTTATTATACTGTTATCTTTACCCTAAATTAACTTAACACACTCAGTTGTTCCCTCACACAGCTGTAACATACACCACTTAACACACTCAGTTGTTCCCTCACACAGCTGTAACATACACCACTTAACACACTCAGTTGTTCCCTCACACAGCTGTAACATACACCACTTAACACACTAAGTTGTTCCCTCACACAGCTGTAACATACACCACTTAACACACTCTACTGTACCCTCACACAGCTGTAACATACACCACTTAACACACTCTACTGTACCCTCACACCTCCAGTAGTATATTTACTATCATACAGATCAATACAGTGAGAATAATACACCAACACCTAGTGATCTGATAGCTGGTGTAAGTGATAACAATAATAATAACATAAAATATATATATATATTAATTTGACATTACTGAATACTGTACCTTGGGTCTTGGAGTTGCCTCGAAGTCAGTGTTCTGTCGTAGTATTTCCCTACGCATGTCCTCAGCTGTTGCCTTCAATACTTTGCGTGGATTTTTCAAACGATTTGATTTGAGGAATTTTTCTGTTTTCCTCAGAACTCTTCGACCATGTAGCAGAAGGTCATCCTCCAACCACGCCTCCCTGGGTGTGCTGGTGAGATTATTATGAGGTGAGTGGCTATCGAGGGCAGTTAATGATATACGTTTACTGTTATTATATTCTGGTAAATTATTATATTTTGCTAAAACTTGAGAAGCAAGTTTCATTTCTTCGTCGTCACTGGCTTCACTTCTGATATTTGGAGGACTAGACGTGGCACTCGAGGTTATGTCATTTGATGGCTGGCAGCTGTCCGTCACATTGGCGTTACTTTCTGTACTACTTCTATCACTCGACAATGATGGAGCGTTCTGTACGACAGTTTCAGGAGTTGTTGGTAATTTTCTCGATAACTTTTTGGCTTTTTCCGATTTGATGCGGCTGACAAGATTAGTGTATTTGTGTTTAATTTTATTGTATTTTGACTCGTGGACACAAACACTCCCGCTGCAGCAATGTGAACCACTTGACGCCAACTTCTGATTATTCAATTCTATTATTTTATTTTCCTCTGCCTTCAGTTCATCGAGTTCTCTCTCCAGGATTCTCCGTCTTTCTCTTTTCTCTCTCAAAATCTGGTGGTTTTTTCTCTCTTCTTCACTTATTCTCCTGTTATCGCTTCTTACGCTTTCATCGCGGTTCGTCCCGTTCTCTCGTACATCATCACATCTCCCTTCCGTTTTTCCCGATTCTCTCCCTTCCCTTTCCTCCTCATTATCATCGACTTCGTGTTCTAGGCTGTTCATTCGCTCTTCGTATTCAATTTTAAATTCCGTAAGTTTGTTCTCAAGTTCAGTCTTTTGAAGTGTTAGTTCAGCCTTAAAGTCAGACTTGAGTTTGGTCAGATCAAGCTCATGTTGGTCTTCTACCTCCTTCCTCATGAGTTTACATAACTCTTGCACATGTTGGAGCTCTTGTTCGTGTTGTTGTTTCATCTTAGCGAGCCTCACACTGTGGTTCTTCTTCTCCAATGTTTCCTGTATAGAATATTTATACAACTGTAACATGTATAGTATCAGAGCCTATGTCTTTTATATTAATACCAAGATGTCTCAGAATAAAATGTATACACAATGCTGCACTGATTTTTTTTTCTGTAGTCCTTGTGAACATTTGCCTAACAATGACAGCAGTATTGTCTACACTTGCTGATATGTAAAGTCTCCCACAAGTAGAAACAATGTTGTTGTAATAAATTCAAATGGTCTTTGAGACACACGTATACAATTCAGTAAGGTAATATCTTTAATTAATGAGTAAAGCAAAGACCCTAAGTTAACTACTGTACATCAATAATTGAGGAGCTCTGGACCATAATCTGCTAAGTGCTGAAATAGAAAATGGAGGAAAATGCTCAGGTAGGAATGTGTGACATACAATAGTGTTTTCAGAGGACAGTCACCCACCTGTACAGGTTCCCAATTGGTTCTCTGACTTACCCAGGGGACAGAGGAGAGGTTGAGGAATACAGTGCAATACATGACACGTTTCAGCGATATATGGCTCTTAGCGGGTTATGGAAGTCAGGGAATGAAGGCAGTAAGGAGAGATAAAGAAGGAACGCCTCACCTTCTCCTCGGCGCGCCTCGCTGCCATCTCAAGTTCCTCATCTAACTTGGCCTCGAGGATGTTGAGTTGTTTGGTGTGTTGACTTTTAATATCAAGTTCCTTCACTCTCAACACTTCTGCTAAACTGTGTTCCAACTCTGATGTTGCAGCAGATACATCATTCCTTCTGTTAAATATAGTTTACATTATAACAAATATTACCTGTGTTAACTATGTACTGTACTGTACATCACCTACAATAATACAACAAGATACAATACAGCAACACCTACAATAATACAACAGGATACAATACTGCAACACCTACAATAATACAACAAGATACAATACTGCAACACCTACAATAATACAAGATACAATACTGCAACACCTACAATAATACAACAGGATACAATACTGCAACACCTACAATAATACAACAAGATACAATACTGCAACACCTACAATAATACAACAAGATACAATACTGCAACACCTACAATAATACAACAAGAACACCTACAATAATACAACAAGATACAATACTGCAACACCTACAATAATACAACAAGATACAATACTGCAACACCTACAATAATACAACAAGATACAATACTGCAACACCTACAATAATACAACAAGATACAATACCTGGAAAGAAGTGTTGATCTTGTTGTATTTATCTTGTCCTCAGTAGTTCTCTGTTCCTGGTCATACAGCTGTCGTAGTTCTTCCTCTAATTCTTTCATCTCCTGAAGTAAACAGTACAATTAGTTCAGTACATTGATTATCTTATAACTTTTGGGTTTTTTAAGAGTAATCGCTTACCCTGGCACAGGTCATCAACGCGCAGGGCCAAGTGGGGCCTGGGGGGTGAAGGGAATAAGAGTAAAAAGAAATTAAAAATAGAAAAGAAAAAGGTTATACAGTGGTCCCTCGGTTAATGAACGCCTCGGTTAACGAATTACCTTCCATAAGAATATTCAATTCGGTTAACAAAATTCTTACAAAAATGTTTTGACATGCTTTGGCTTGCTCACCAGCTGGAAGATTAGTTCGCCAGTACAGAAATCAGTTCTAGGGCTTACATTCGTTAAAATTGGAGTAATTATCAAGAAGGTTGTACTATTCAATAATTTTCCAAGTTTTATATTAAATTTTTTAGTCATTTTAACACTTATTTAACATAATTGCAGTACAGGGAACTAGTTTTTGGTGCACCCATCAGCCACTTCACTCACCCACCAAGGCCTCAGTTTGAATCTCTGTTCAGCGGAGGAAACATCTTGCTTGTGGGTCTCTTGAACACAAGAGTATTTTTACGTTTTTACAGTACAATTATTAGTCATTCTGAAATTTATTTAACATACAGTATTGACAGTATATAGTGCAGTGAAGTGTTGATTTAAAGAAAATTTACTTTGTATGTAATTTTCGGTGAGCTGGAACCAATTACCCAAAATCCCATTGAAACAATGGTTTCGGTTAACAAAATTTTCGGTTAACTTTTACTTTTATCCTCTTCGCCACTGATCGGCTCGTTAGCCGCTTGGGCGATCGGTCACGTCTCGGATTACTTTTCATTTTCATTTATCTTTTTTACCAAAAGATCGTCTCGCTAGCCACCCGGGCGATCGGTCACGTCTCTGTCACGCACTGTTGGCAAGTACTGGGCATGTACTGGCTCTGTTACACACTGTTGGCAAGTACTGGGCATGTACTGGCTCTGTTACACACTGTTGGCAAATACCGGGCATGCACCGGCTCCTGAATGTACTTGAACCCGCTCCAGTGTTGGTCAAGTCTTGTCTTGAAAGAGCTCGCACTCGGTGCCGTCACAACACTCTCTGGTAGATTGCTCCAAGAGTTTACAACCCTCACTCCGAAAAAGTTTGCCCTAACAGTTTTCTGGACTTGTGGCTTCTTCATTCTTGAGCTGTGACCCCTTGTGGGGCGAGCGTCCGCCAGCTCCAAGTAAGGACACTCAACTGAGTAGTGCCCTCTGAGATGCTTATACACCTCAACTAGGTCCCCCCTTGCCCGTCTGAAGTATAAGCTAGGCAAGTTCAGGCTCTCCAAACTCTCAGGGTAGCTGAGGTGCCGAAGTGCAAGCACCAGTCTGGTGGCCCTCCTTTGATTATTTTCAACCAACTGACAGTCCCTAACATATCTCGGGGACCAGATGGGGTGACAGTACTCCAGATGGGGAAGCACTTCACTCCTGAAGATCGTTACGAGGGACGGACCGTCTAGATATCTGAACGACCTTCTTATAAGACCCAATAATTCATTTGCTTGATTTACCTTCTTCTCGCAATGGCCCGAGAACTTCAGCTCATTGTCAACATACACACCGAGGTCCTTCTCACATACAGTCGCAACTAGTGCAGTTTCTTCATCCTGTTGGGACATATGATACGCCTCCTTACCATTGGTACGCCCCAGGTGCATCCTCTTACACTTCGTGACATTGAATCTCAGCAGCCATTCCTTCGACCATTCCTGGAGCCCACAGAGGTCCTTCTGCAGCTCTTCACAGTCAGCTTGGTTCTTAATTTCCCGGAATAACTTAGCGTCATCGGCAAACATTTGTATGGAGGAGTGTACAACGTCAGGCATGTCATTTATGAAACAAACAAACAACAGCGGGCCCAATACACTGCCCTGTGGTACCCCACTTGTGACAGGTACAGATGATGATTTCGTTCCATTAATCACCACACACTGCTTGTGGTCATGTAGAAAGTCTTCTATCCACGCTAGGACATTTCTCCGAATTCCGTACCCTTCCAGTTTGATTTTCAGCCTTTCATGGGGTAGGCTGTCGAAAGCCTTGGCAAAATCTAGGTAAATATTGTCGATATTACCACCCAGTTCCAGAATATGGGTCCAAATATCCAATACCTCGAGCAATTGTGTTAAGCAGGAGCGCCCCGGCATAAAACCGTGTTGGCAATCCTTTACAAGATTGTTTCGCATTAGATGTTCCATTGCGGCATCTCTGATAATACTCTAAAGTACTTTACATATTATGCTGGTCAGGCTCACCGGTCTATAGTTGTTCGTGGAGTGCCGATCGCCCTTGCAATCGCCTCATTCACCTTGACTATGCAGCCAGGGCAATACTAGCAACAGCCATTATGCTTTACGGCAGTTCGTAACTTCCTAAACGTTGCATTAGTTAGGCCTATATCCTCCATATCCGACGTCTCCCTTCAGTAGTCACACATCATACTCATGGTTGTTGTTGTTGTGGGGGGGGGGGTGCAGACTGTGTAGATTACACCTATTTAAAAAATTAAAGAGAGAAAAAGTACTTAGCTACTCTCTGTTGCCTATAGAGTTGTCGTCTGCGACTGCGTACACTGTATCTCCCTGTGAATGGTTTATTGTAGGCACAGTTTCAGTCCTTGAGAAAGCACACAATCAAAATAAAATTTAAAGTCTCTGTGGCACCTATAACTCGACTTGGTTTCAGCTGACACGGTGCCTTTCCAGCTTGCTTGCTAGTTAGCGCTCATTTTAAGTTCCGAACGACCTTCTGGAACGAATTGTGTTCGTTAACCAAGGGACCACTGTATTAATCTACACTACGAAGATGCCGGAAAACCAGCTTTTTAAAGTGAGACAGATTGTATGAGTATGGAAACACAGAAGAAGGCAGAGCATTCCACAGTTTGGCTGTGTAAGGAATGAAGGATGTACTATAACGGGTTATTATAGTGTGACCGACATCCACAGAGAAACGGTGGGCACCGCGGGAAAGACGAGTGTTACGATCCCATAGCCTTGCCGACAGTACACAGGATGCCAAATCCACGGAATATTGCCCGTTAAAGTACCTGTAAAAGAGAGAGATAACAAGCAACATTGTGGTGAAGAGAAAGGGAAGAGAGATTGTCAACTAAAGGAGGAGAGTTAATAAGACGAAATACCTTTGATTCCACCCTATCTAACAGTTGAAGAGCCACCCCAGATATGAGAGCAGTACTCCAAGTTAAGACGAATGAATCCCTTATATACTTGAAGCAACTGCTCAGGAGTGAAGTAACTGCGGCATCTGTACAGCATTCCCAACTTTTGGGAGGCAGCTTTAGCTATGTTGAGGATGTGTGGCTTCCATGATATATTAGAGGAAATGGTGAGGCCTAGCATATCTATTTTAGAATTTGGCAGAATGATTACGTCCTGAAAAGTGACTGGTGGGAGATCATCTAATTTAGGTTAGGTTAAAGTTAGGTTTGGTTAGGTAAATATTTGGTTAGGATAGGTTAGTTTAGCATTAGGTTAGGTTAGGTTAGTTTAGCATTAGGTTAGGTGTATTATGAACACGTCATTAAAGAACAACTGACCTCCTCATGATCTTTTTGTAATGTGTTCTTAACTTGCTGTAGATCTTGAACAAATAGCAATTTCATCTCCTCAAACTGTTCATTGTTCTTCTCCTCAAGTTCTTTCGTCAGTTTGTTCTTCTTCTCTGTGTTCTCCTTCAGTAAACTGTTCCTCAAGACCTCAATGTTCTTCTTGTTCTCTTCTTCAAGTTGTAACTGAATCCGTCTCTTGTTCTCAACCATTTTCTTTTTTTCTTCTTCATGAAATTTTTGAATAAAATTTTTGTGTTCAGTCCTGTGAAAATACAAAGTTAATGAACAATTTTATACAGTAAGTACAATTTAATTTTATAGTTGTACAGTACTGGGGAGCGTTAACAATACTAACTTGATCTTTTCCTGCGTGGCCTGAGACTCCTTACTAAGCTTCCCTCGGAGGGCTGCCACCTCCACTGCTAACACGTCTAGCATCTTCTTCTCTTCAACCTCTAATACCTTGGCTACAGTCTGAGGGAGGAGGGAAGGTGTGAGGTACAGTAATATAGTGTTACAGTCTGAGGGAGGGAGGGAAGGTGTGAGGTACAGTAATATATTGTTACAGTCTGAGGGAGGGAGGGAAGGTGTGAGGTACAGTAATATGTTGTTACAGTCTGAGGGAGGAGGAAGGTGTGAGGTACAGTAATATATTGTTATAGTCTACAGTAATATATTGTTACAGTCTGAGGGAGGAGGGAAGGTGTGAGGTACAGTAATATATTAGTCTGAGGGAGGAGGAAGGTGTGAGCAGTAATATATTGTTACAGTCTGAGGGGAGGAGGGAAGGTGTGAGGTACAGTAATATATTGTTATAGTCTGAGGGAGGAGGGAAGGTGTGAGGTACAGTAATATATTGTTACAGTCTGAGGGAGGAGGGAAGGTGTGAGGTACAGTAATATATTGTTATAGTCTGAGGGAGGAGGGAAGGTGTGAGGTACAGTAATATATTGTTACAGTCTGAGGGAGGAGGGAAGGTGTGAGGTACAGTAATATATTGTTACAGTCTGAGGGAGGAGGGAAGGTGTGAGGTACAGTAATATATTGTTATAGTCTGAGGGAGGAGGGAAGGTGTGAGGTACAGTAATATATTGTTACAGTCTGAGGGAGGAGGGAAGGTGTGAGGTACAGTAATATATTGTTACAGTCTGAGGGAGGAGGGAAGGTGTGAGGTACAGTAATATATTGTTATAGTCTGAGGGGAGGGAGGGAAGGTGTGAGGTACAGTAATATATTGTTACAGTCTGAGGGAGGAGGGAAGGTGTGAGGTACAGTAATATATTGTTACAGTCTGAGGGAGGGAGGGAAGGTGTGAGGTACAGTAATATATTGTTACAGTCTGAGGGAGGAGGGAAGGTGTGAGGTACAGTAATATATTGTTACAAGTCTGAGGGAGGGAAGGTGTGAGGTACAGTAATATATTGTTAGGGAGGAGGGAAGGTGTGAGGTACAGTAATATATTGTTACAGTCTGAGGGAGGGAAGGTGTGAGGTACAGTAATATATTGTTACAATCTGAGGGAGGGAAGGTGTGAGGTACAGTAATATATTGTTATAGTCTGAGGGAGGAGGGAAGGTGTGAGGTACAGTAATATATTGTTATAGTCTGAGGGAGGAGGGAAGGTGTGAGGTACAGTAATATATTGTTACAGTCTGAGGGAGGGAAGGTGTGAGGTACAGTAATATATTGTTACAAAAGGTAGATCTGAACACAAGTTACAAGAAGATAAATTAAATTACAGTTTAATATTTATTTATTGGATAAGGTAGAATATACTTTAACTCTTACTGATATTAAAACTAAGAGGAAACTGAAGGTTGGCACTGTACAGGTAGGATTAACACTGTACTAGTAGGATTAGCACTGTACAGGTAGGATTAGCACTGTACAGGTAGGATTAACACTTTACTGGCAGGATTAGCACTGTACTAGTAGGATTAGCACTGTACAGGTAGGATTAGCACTGTACAGGTAGGATTAGCACTGTACAGGTAGGATTAGCACTGTACTGGTAGGATTAGCACTGTACAGGTAGGATTAGCACTGTACAGGTAGGATTAGCACTGTACAGGTAGGATTAGCACTGTACAGGTAGGATTAGCACTGTACAGGTAGGATTAGCACTGTACAGGTAGGATTAGCACTGTAGAGGTAGGATTAGCACTGTAGAGGTAGGATTAACACTTTACTGGCAGGATTAGCACTGTACAGGTAGGATTAGCACTGTACAGGTAGGATTAGCACTGTACAGGTAGGATTAGCACTGTACAGGTAGGATTAGCACTGTATAGGTAGGATTAGCACTGTACAGGTAGGGTGTTAGCAGTGACTCACCATGGTATTGTCTTGATGCACTCTTGACTCTTGATGTGAACAATTTCCATCATTTACACTATATTCTTCCTGTCAATTGTTGAGTCATTTTAGTAACTGTCAATACATTATAAGTGTCCTCATTATAAGTGGTCAAATAATTGTGGACCTTCTTGTAAAAAGTGCCCACAGTTAAGAGGATCCTAAGGTTTAAATCCTTCAATCTTTGGGAGTACAAGTGTTTGATATTCCCACCCACCTCACATGTCATCCTTCTCACCCACACTATGTATGCTCAGAACCTGTGTCCACACACGTTATTTTGAAGTGCTCCAACAACTATAATTATCAACTTGTTGTGTCTTTGGTGACGTTGGTGGACTACTTTTTGTAACCATCAGCTCCAAACCAAAGCAAGGTGGTGTAGTGGCTTAAAGGAAGTGCAGTAGCTGTGGGATGGACGTGTTGTGAGAAAAGTGATGAGCATGAGTCAATGAACCACTGTCACTAGAATGAGTGTGTGAGTGTGTGGTTAGGTAACCTGCGTCACATCAACACACCGACCCCAAGCAACTTTAATTACCTTAAATAAGTTGTAAAGCTAAATAATATCATAAAATAATGTGTAATTAAAAGTTTAACCAATGTTTCTTAGGTGTATATATCAATGTTAGAAGATACCAGTGGCTTTTTTCTGGTCCCTATTAGCCACTTATAATGAGGACCTCCTGAATTAGTTTATATCCATAAGCTTTAGTTCAAACAAAGATTATTATTACCATACAGTAAGGTAAAGTAGACTCACTTCACTTTCTGCATCATTCACCAAGAGCTTTGTCAAGTTAACTGTGACATTCTTCACCATCCCTGAAGGCGCCGATGCCTCGGGTCTTCCTCTGTCAGTACTGCCTGAAGGTGCCGATGCCTCGGGTCTTCCTCTGTCAGTACTGCCTGAAGGTGCTGATGCCTCGGGTCTTCCTCTGTCAGTACTGCCTGAAGGTGCTGACACCTCGGGTCTTCCTCTGTCAGTACTGCCTGAAGGTGCTGATGCCTCGGGTCTTCTTCTGTCAGTACTGCCTGAAGGTGCTGATGCCTCGGGTCTTCCTCTGTCAGTACTGCCTGAAGGTGCTGATGCCTTGGGTCTTCCTCTGTCAGTACTGCCTGAAGGTGTTGATGCCTCGGGTCTTCCTCTGTCAGTACTGACAGTGTCATGACTATCATCTCTGTTGTCGTTTCTTCCGCTAAGTTTAGCAACAACACGATCCATTGGGTTAGTCTTTCTGTTCCTGGCTCCTCCTTCCAGCTCCAGTTTGCGCTGCTCGTGTGGTCGAGCTTCCTGTCTCTGAGACTCTTCAGTTTTCGTTGGCAGGGTTGAAGAAGGTTTACCTCCCTCAACAACCTTATCTATCTTGGTCTCTTTTGTGGCTGCTGTGGACGGAGTTGAGCTGGTGTGAGGAGTTGCCAGTTTGAGATTTCCTGTTTGAGATTCCTGAGTATTTGGCTTAATGCCTCCAGACACCTGAGTCGCAGCTGACTTAGGTCTGCTCTGAGGAACTTGAGCGGCATGTAGCGTCGTCCCCTTACTGGCATCTTGTTGCTTTACTGCTGCACCTCCTTTAGTCTCCTCTTTCTGCTTCCTAAAGTCTTTGAGAGGATCACGACTATCCTGAACTACTCTGGCAGAAGATTTGACTGTGTTCGCACCGACCCAGGGGTCAGGGCCGTGAGGCAGAGGGTTGAGTTTATGTGAGGGAGGCTGAGAGGTGAGTTGCAGTAGGTCAGCGGCATCATTCAGCATGAAGCCACACTCTTCACTGTCATCATCAATAACACCCCGGGCTCTCAGGATGGCCTCTTCTTCCTGCAGTTAATTAAGTCAATTAACATTAAATACATTACTAATATAAACAAAATATTAATGTATCAGAATCTATGAAAACACACACACACACACACGCACGGATGCACGGACGCGCACACACACACACACACACACACACACAAATATAAATATATATATATATATAAACAGTATTTTCTTTCTGTTTGTAAAAGCTATCAATACTTATTAATGTGTGGGGAGTAAGGAGGGCAGTCCATGTAGTAGCATGGAGTGTATCTGTTGTGTGTGGTGAGAGTGTTGGACACAGGGAGACCTTACATGTGTACAGTACCTCATCTATACTGAACACAACCTACACCACTGACAGTGCCACTTAACGTATTCAAATGATTCACAGTTCAAGAGAGCGAGTCACAACAACTCGTATCCTCCTCGTGCACTTAAGTTGACCGATCGACATCTTCCATGAGCTCACAGACCGCTTACAATCTAGGAAGCCTATGGCCAACGAGAATTGTGCGCCGACCCGTATAAACGCTCACGACGGGAGACTCGCCTCCCCACCTCAGTGTTGACACATTACTTGGTTTACTCAGGACCTTATTTACTGCCCAATATCTTGACGTCTTTTTCTCTTTCATACATCAGGTGAGGTAACATGAGCCACTGCTCTAGGGTATTGTCTCACCTGGACTAGCAGTAAACACTCCTTCCAGTGCACCTCTGAGTGAGGTGACTCCCCAGTTTTTCATATATTATTTATATTGTTTGTATAACCTCAACTCAGAACTGGTTTAATGCTCTATGTTTTTAAGCTTCATGTTAACAGTTTCTGCTGAATTTATTGTTTTTTGTTATAGACTTAAGTGTAAATAATTATAGTCATTGTATTGTAGTGGACGTCTCCCCTACAAACTAACTGCGTAGCAGCCCACCACCTGCTATCACATTCCAATGTGCCGCCTTCCCTAGCAACCAACCAGATGTTACCGTATCTTAGCAACGAAACTATTCACCGGCTACTTCTCGGGTTTTCCCACCATGACTCATAGCGGCTGCTGCGGAGTATATAAGCTCTGTCTCTCCCTTGAGATTCAGTCTGACCAATCTTCTTGAACAAGCAACACCTCCTCCTCTGCCGCTGCCTGGCGACCCTCGCCTCTCCTCCGCCTGCCTGGCGGTCCTCGCTCCCGCCAGCGAGCATGTCCTTCTCTGAGCTTCCTCACCAACCAACTCTCATTCTGCCCATTTTCCTGAACAAGCAACATCTCCTCCAGCAAGCTCCACGCTGTTAACATTTCATTCAACCAGGAGGCCAGCAACAGGCAACATCTTCTCTAACGAAGCTCCTGCACATCTACCTCCTTCAACAAGCTACTCACCGCACGTCTCTACCAAGCAGCCCCTCACCACACAGCACCTCCAGCACCAGACTGTCTATCATATAACTTATATATTATACAAGAAAACTACATTAGAGTTTCCTTCCATCCTGAGTGCTAGACCACATTAATATCTCGATACCCCTACTATACTTACTCATTTACCTCACCACATTAACCCTTGAGGAAAGTAATAATATTTGAGACGTTACTTGACCATCTCTTGGTCATTACACTCTTGGCCTCATACAATAAACACCATATAATCTTGGGTTCTTTGCTCATTGACAACTTTCATATCTAACACTAACCTAAAGTTACCTAACATAACCCAACCTAACCTAACGTAACCTAACCTAAAATAATCCAACCTAACCTAACATAACATAACGTACCCTAACGTAACTTAACCTAAAATAACCCAACCCAACCTAACGTAACATAACATAACCTAACCTAATGTAACCTAACCTAACCAAACGTAACGTCACCTTGTACCCCGAGAAGACATGCACAGTGAAAAAAGTGAGACTATTTCAGGTTTATATACGTACTGGGTCATCTGCCTCACTGTCAAATTCTTCCTCTTCTTCATATTCATATTCATCTTCTCCTTCTTCCTCTTCCTCCTCCTCCTCTTCCTCCTCAAACTCCTCTTCCTCATCAAATTCTTCCTCGGATGAATGGAACTCCAGTTCATCAGTCTTGAAGTCAAAGCGGATATTCTTCGTTTCTCTAGACTGTGTGAGTAACAGTCTATCAACACCTGGAAATAATGACTCACTCAGTCTACAATACACTCAGCCTACAATAAACTGTTTATTAGGTATACACTCAGTCTATAATACACCCAGTCTACAGTACACTCAGTCTACATACATTCAGTCTACAATACACTGTTTATTATACACTCAGTCTACAATACACTCAATCTTCAATCCACTCAGTCTACAATACACTAATTATTATACACTCAGTCTACAATAAACTGCTTATTATACACTCAGTCTACAATAAACTGCTTATTATACACTCAGTCTACAATACACTCAGTCTACAATGCACTCAGTCTATCACACACAGTTTATCATACACTCAGTCTACAATACACTCAATTTACAATACTCAGTCTACAATACACTCAGTCTACAATGCACTCAGTCTACAATACACTCAGTCTATCACCACACTTTGTCTATTATACACCAAGTCTTTCACACACTCAGTCTATCACACACAGTCTACAATACACTCAGTCTATCGCACAGGACAGTCTACAATATACTCAGTCTATCACACAAACAGTCTACAGTACACTCAGTCTATCATAGACTCATTCTATCGCACACACAGTCTACAATACACTCAGTCTATCACACACTCAGTCTATCACACACACATTCTACAAAACACACAGTCTATCATACACTCAGTCTATCATGCACTCAGTCTACAATACACTCAGTCTATCATATACTCAGTCTATCACACACTCAGTCTACAATACACTCAGTCTACAACACACTCAGTCTACAATACACTCAGTCTATCACGCACTCAGTCTATCATACACTCAGTCTATCACACACTCAGTCTATCACACACACAGTCTACAATACACTCAGTCTATCATATACTCAGTCTATCACACACGCAGTCTACAATACACTCAGTCTATCACACACTCAGTCTATCACACACACAGTCTACAATACACTCAGTCTATCATACACTCAGTCTATCACACACACAGTCTACAATACACTCAGTCTATCACACACAGTCTACAATACACTCAGTCTATCACACACAGTCTACAATACACTCAGTCTATCACACTCAGTCTACAATACACACTCAGTCTGTGCCTGCTCAGTCTATCACACCCAGTCTACAATACACTCAGTCTATCACACACTCAGTCTACAATACACTCAGTCTATCATACACTCAGTCTATCATATACTCAGTCTATCACACACACAGTCTACAATACACTCAGTCTATCATATACTCAGTCTATCACACACACAGTCTACAATACACTCAGTCTATCACACACTCAGTCTATCACACACTCAGTCTACAATACACTCAGTCTATCATACACTCAGTCTATCATACTCAGTCTACAATACACTCAGTCTACAATACACTCAGTCTATCATACACACAGTCTATCACACACACACACACACAGACCTGGGGGTGTGGCCCGGCGTGGACCAGTACGGGCCAACACGGGTTCTTTGAGAATGGACTTGGGAGGTGAGGCTGGACAATCAGAGGTGACACTTGATGGCTGGTCCACCTTGTGTCTCCTGTTACCTTCACCTGTAATACCAACACAAAATGAAGTGTTAGTCTCACAACACAGCACAGCACAGCACAGCACAGCACAGCACAACACAGCATAACACAACACAACACAGTTCACTTCCTTCCTCTGCCCTCTCCCTCCTCCCCTCTCTCTTTCCTCTCCCCTCTGCTCTCTCCCCCTCCCCTATCTCCTCTCTCCCTTAACCACGATATGTTGTACAGTATGGGGTACACCTGTGTTTGGATAACTAACAAGTGTGTTTTATCCACTGTACACACCTGTTGCCCCGACCACATGTGAATGATGCCCACACCTGTCTCACACACACACACACACACACACTACTACTACTACTTTGCTGTCACTGGGAATCGAGTATGACGATCATCCAGCTGTGATACAATGATATGAGTTATTAGGGATGTCAACTAGGTTGGTGAGCTCTGAGGTGATTAAAGAGACTGATATTGGACCGGGAGAGTCGTTCACAGATGTTGCACAAGTGGGGGGCTACATCTAATATGGGAGGGGCGATGGTAGCATCTTTCCGTCTTTGGCACTTGTCTGCCTCGGTATGCAGTTGGGCTAACTCGAAAGTATTGACACCTTCTTGAGTGGTGATCCTCCAAGCGGTACGGTGTGGAGTGATCGTCTCCCAGGTGAGGGGGTCGATTTGGCACTTTTTCAGGTTTGTCTTAAGACTATCCTTATACCTCTTCAGTTGCCCGGCAGCGTTACGTTTACTATTCGTTAGGTGACTGTAAAGTAGCTGCTTTGGCTGTCTACTGTCGTCCATGCGGGTAACATGGCCAGTCCAGCGTAGTTGTTCATGGATAATGGTAGCCTCGATGCTCCTACAGTTGGTGTCAGCGAGAATACTGGCATTTGTTTTCTTGTCTTCCCAGCGAACTCGGAGGATGGAACGTAGACTACGTTGGTGAAAGTTTTCAAGTGCCTTGAGGTGCCTCCTGTATGTAACCCATGTCTCGCTGCCATATAGCAGGGTGGGGAGGACCACTGCTCGATAAACATGTACTGTAACTTTATAGATAATTTCAACTCCCTACAGCTGAAGATACGGGTATGGAGTCTGCCAAAGGATTGAGATGCACATTTGAACCGATGTTGAATCCCTTCATCGATATCCACAGTGTTGGACAGGTGGGAGCTGAGATACTGAAAGTGGGTAACATTAGAGAGTGCAGTACAGTTAAGCTAGATGGATGGTGGAGGTGTGTCTGATCCAGGGGCAGGCTGAAAGTGAATCCGAGTCTTACGTACAATGTACATTCACCTCAAGGCCAAAGTGTGCATACGCATCTGCGTAGGTGTTCAGGATCTCCTGTAGGTCGCGTTGAATGTGAGCGACAAGAGTGAGGTAGTCTGCATACTGAAGTTCAGTAATGGAAGCTGCCAACACCTTTGTTCCTGCCTGGAGTCGTCTTATGTTGAAAAGATCCTTCATCCAGTACTCGACATCCACCTCGCCGGCTAAATTGGCGCTGGCACGAGTAAGGCAGGCAGCCAAGAAAATGTAAAAGAGAGTTGGTCCCATGACACATCCTTGTTTTACCCCCACTTGGATGGGGAAGAACTCAGACTGGGTGCCATGTACAGGGCACTATGTTGTTCTCTGCACTTTTCCTGTATCTGGCGGGCAGCAAAGATCATGTCAGTGGTGCCATGTGATGGTCTAAAGCCACATTGAGATTCTGGGAGAAAGTTTTCCGCCTCAGGAAGAACTCTGTTTAGGAGGACTTGGGCGATAATCCTGCCAGCTACGGACAGCAGCGAGATCCCATGGTAGTTGCCACAGTCTGACCGGTCTCCCTTGTTCTTATAAATATTAACGATGGAGGCGTCTTAAAGAGCTTGGGGGATTTCCCCCTTTTCCCATATATTCTCCAGGAGAGAGTGGAGACGGCTGGTAAGCAGAGGTCCTCCTGCTTTATACATCTCGGCTGGGATTCCATCAGGCCCTGAGGCTTAGTTATTTTTCATCTGTTTGATGGCAGTTGCTACCTCATCCAGGGATGGAGGATAACTGAGGTGGGTCAGCTCTGAGTGTACATCAACAGTTTGTACAGTACAGTACAGTGTTGGAGGGTGTACATCAACAGTTTGTACAGTACAGTACAGTGTTGGAGGGTGTACATCAACAGTTTGTACAGTACAGTACAGTGTTGGAGGGTGTACATCAACAGTTTGTACAGTACAGTACAGTGTTGGAGGGTGTACATCAACAGTTTGTACAGTACAGTACAGTGTTGGAGGGTGTACATCAACAGTTTGTACAGTACAGTACAGTGTTGGAGGGTGTACATCAACAGTTTGTACAGTACAGTACAGTGTTGGAGGGTGTACATCAACAGTTTGTACAGTACAGTACAGTGTTGGAGGGTGTACATCAACAGTTTGTACAGTACAGTACAGTGTTGGAGGGTGTACATCAACAGTTTGTACAGTACAGTACAGTGTTGGAGGGTGTACATCAACAGTTTGTACAGTACAGTACAGTGTTGGAGGGTGTACATCAACAGTTTGTACAGTACAATACAGTGTTGGAGGGTGTACCCAGGGGCTTATTACCCAAACACATGTGGCAGCTGAGACACATGTGGAGGCTGAGACACATGTGGAGGCTGAGACACATGTGGAGGCTGAGACACATGTGGAGGCCTAACACACTAATAATAATGATCACATTATTTGTTTAAAGTCTAATTTCTAAAGATAACTTTATATTTATTGATGGTAATACAGAGGTTTGTTTTATAACCTTTTATTGTCTTAATAACCAAGAATATATTTGTTTTGACCACTATGGATCAATTAAGGACATATTTATAACCTGAACTTTGTCTGAGCAATTTTCTAAATATTCAAGTGGGATTCACAGACTCACTGTGTTGTATCAAGTTTCCTTCATTTCTTCTCAGTGAATGCAGAGATCACAGAAGTGACGTCGACTTTACATAGAAGGTCAGAAACGCTCTGTCCACCGTGTGAGTCCTTAAAACTCTGTACATCTCCACTTGGACAGTGCAGCTCTCCTCCTCCTGCTGAGCTGCAGCTTGAGATATTGACTTGAAGTAGCTGACTAATTGTACAGTCTCATCATACAAAGCAACCAGAGCATCTGCTGCCTTCTTCACATTGGATCCCACAGTTTCCTCCAACAACTCTGCTAGGCCTCGTCTCGTCTTGCCAGGGCTGACGATGGATGGTCCACAATTTGTGTTACGACAGTGACTCAAAAATTCTCGCTCGCTGAGAATTATGTCTCTTCTGCTGAGCTCTCGTACCAAGTGACGTGGCACCTGAATCTATAAAAGGGAATTCTCAATTCAAATAATTGTTGGATTCTTCTTCGACACGAGCCTACAGAAATAATGGGCCTGAGCCTCACCTGCCTGTTGGATAATCCTCCCTGGGTGTACATCAACAGTTACAGTATGTTACTTACCTTCTCTGTTGGCTGCAACAGACTGTCTCAGCGGCTTCTGTCATAACAAACAATAAACTTAACATTATTTATTGACATTTCATAATGCACAAAATTCTTGATGTGCTGAGAGATAAAAATTATATTACAATACCTCCTTCACCTGAAGATTAACCCCAGCTTATTTCACCTGAAGAATAACCCCAGCTTATTTCACCTGAAGAATAACCCCAGCTTATTTCACCTGAAGAATAACCCCAGCTTATTTCACCTGAAGATTAACCCCAGCTTATTTCACCTTAACCCCAGCTTAGAGGTACAGAAGCACTCACCAGGTGGGAGGGGCTGCCTCTGTTAGCAGCAGCGATGGGCACTAGAGGTGTCAGTTGCCCTCCTAAGGGTGGGACTCGACCCCCTCCCAGGGCTGGCCTCCCTAGGGGTGAAGGACCTCCCCCTAGTAATGAAGGGGGCCCTAGTGGCGAGGGGGCCCCTAATGGCGGGGGTCCAAGAGATGGTCGCCCTACACCACCAAGCATGGTGTGGCTGTCTTGGGGGGCAGGAGGAAGGCTGTGGCGGACGTAACTATGGTCGTCACCTTCACCTCTCTCACCACTTATCTCTATATGTTTGTGTCTGTCCTTATCATTTGCTTCACATGTTGCATTATTTGCTTCACATGTCACATTATTTGCTTCACATGTCACATTATTTGCTTCACCTGTCACATTATTTGTTTCACATGTCACGTTATTTGCTTCACCTGTCACATTATTTGCTTCACATGTCACATTACTTGTTCCAACTGTCGTGTTATTTGCATCATTTGTCACCACACCTTGTTCACCATCATCACCACACTTTGTCCCTGTCACCACACCCTGTTCAACATCATCACCACACTTTGTCCCTGTCACCACACCCTGTTCACCACCATCACTAACAACAGACAGAGGTTGTAATACTCTTGATATATTATCATTAATTGCTCTGACACATTTATCTGTCCTCTGGGAAGGATCACTCACCAGGGTGTAGAGCAGGTCAGAGAGATGGACTTTATCTTGTGTGTTGTAATCTTCTGAAACAACAACAACAACAACTACTATCAACAAATAAACAACACCAACAACTACTATCAACAAATATTTATAATATATATAACAACTTGTCCAGGTCAGGGAAAAACAATAACTTTATCACTCAACGAGGAAAACTTTGTATATAAATTCCCCTAAGTTGGGTTATGTTACTTGGTTAGGTTAGGTTACATTTGGATATGTTAAGTTAGGTTGGCTTATATTAGGATTGGTTAGTGGTAGTTCTGGACACTAAGACACCCACAACATACCTTGGTTAGTGGTAGTTCTGGACACTAAGACACCCACAACATACCTTGGTTAGTGGCAGTTCTGGACACTAGAACACCCACAACATACCTTGGTTAGTGGTAGTTCTGGACACTAGGACACCCACAACATACCTTGGTTAGTGGTAGTTCTGGACACTAGGACACCCACAACATAGCTTGGTTAGTGGTAGTTCTGGACACTAGGACACCCACAACATACCTTGGTTAGTGGTAGTTCTGGACACTAGGACACCCACAACATACCTTGGTTAGTGGTAGTTCTGGACACTAGGACACCCACAACATACCTTGGTTAGTGGTAGTTCTGGACACTAGGACACCCAACAACATACCTTGGTTAGTGGTAGTTCTGGACACAAGGACACCCACAACATACCTTGGTTAGTGGTAGTTCTGGACACTAGGACACCCACAACATGCCTTGGTAGTGGTAGTTCTGGACACTATGACACCCAACATACCTTGGTAGGTCGTAGTTCTGACACTAGGACACCCACAACATACCTTGGTTGTGGTAGTTCTGGACACTAGGACACCCACAACATACCTTGGTTAGTGGTAGTTCTGGACACTATGACACCCACAACATACCTTGGTTAGTGGTAGTTCTGGACACTAGGACACCCACAACATACCTTGGTTAGTGGTAGTTCTGGACACAAGGACACCCACAACATACCTTGGTTGGTGGTAGTTCTGGACACTAGGACACCCACAACATACCTTGGTTAGTGGTAGTTCTGGACACTAGGACACCCACAACATACCTTTGTTAGTGGTAGTTCTGGACACTAGACACCCACAACATACCTTGGTTAGTGGTAGTTCTGGACACAGACACCCACAACATACCTTGGTTAGTGTAGTTCTGGACACTAGACACCCACAACATACCTTGTTAGTGGTAGTTCTGACACTAGGACACCCACAACATACCTTGGTTAGTGGTAGTTCTGGACACTAGGACACCCACAACATACCTTGGTTAGTGGTAGTTCTGGACACAAGGACACCCACAACATACCTTGGTTAGTGGTAGTTCTGGACACTAGGACACCCACAACATACCTTGGTTAGTGGTAGTTCTGACACTAGGACACCCACAACATACCTTGGTTAGTGGTAGTTCTGGACACAAGGACACCCACAACATACCTTGGTTAGTGGTAGTTCTGGACACTAAGACACGGACAACATCATCAATGGTGTCCAGCTGCTGATGCCTGTGTCCCTGTTGTAGTAATATATACCCAACTGGCTGTCCTCCCTGTCCATCCACCCAGAGATAGAGACTTGGATCAATACATACATACATACATACATACATACATACATACATACGAGTACATACATATTATCATACAGTAATACCACACGCTGCTTTTTACGCTGCTTTCCACATTTACTGCACCGCCAGAACCGAATGCCCACTTTCCAGGGTTCATCTACTCATATATCGGGCAGGTGCGCACGCGTCGCCCAGTCATCAAAACATTACCGAGTTCTTCAACCGCCACCCACCACAGCCGGCCCAAGTCAGTGATAATGATAGTGAGGATATGGACTTATATGGACTTTGAGGGTTTGAGCCCTGCAAGCCTCTGTGGGGATAGTAATACAATTGATACAAGTGATACAGGAGGGCCAATAATCTGCCCTCTGCCTCGAACCAACCCCCATCCCCCCGTGTGCCCAGCCGTCTTTTCTACTAATGTAGGTTAAAACCTAATATTATTGATATTTCTCTTAATTATTAATTGTGTGTGCATACCATCATAAAATTAAGATGTTATTTTTACTACAACGTAGGTATTGTGTCTGAAAAAGTGGAGTTTGGGGGTCGGGCCAGTCTCTATTTCAATTAATCCCACATGTTGTTATTCACTTTACTGGCCAGTGGGTTCAATTGACCGCGTAAAGCGAGGTATTACTGTATACTGAACATATTGGTACAGTATATATACACACATAATAAATGGTATTTTTATGAATAGTTCTGAATATAAAATAATAATACTGTAATAATAATAATAATAATAATAATAATAATAATAATAATAATAATAATAATACTAATAATAATAATATAAAAAAATAACAGTATTAATAATAATAATAATAATAATAATAATAATAATAATAATAATAATAATAATAATAATAATAATAATAATAATAATAATAATAATAATAATAAAAGTACTACTACTATTACTACTACTACTGTTACTCACAGGCTTGGATCAATTAGTAATTGTAATTGAAACTAGTTATAATTAATTACACAAATCTGAGTAATTGTAATTGTATTTGTAATTGAACTTAGAGAATAATAAAGTAATTGTAATTATAATTGCAATTTGCTATTCAAGTTTAATCCAATTACGCCATGAAACTGGGACAATATGAAGGATTACACACACGGGACTACTGTAGAGTTATATGTCTAGCCCACTATGACGCCGACTGTCGCACTATGACGCCTCATGTCAGCCCACTATGACGCCTCGCACTCATGTCGCCCACTATGACGCCTCGCACTCATGTCAAGCCCACTATGACGCCTCGCACAGCCCACTATGACGCCTCGACTCAGTGGCCCATGACGCCTCACTCGCCCATGACGCCGACTCATGTCAGCCCACAGTTCATGTCGCCCACTATGACGCCTCGCACTCATGTCAAGCCCACTATGACGCCTCGCACTCATGTCAAGCCCACTATGACGCCTCGCACTCATGTCAAGCCCACTATGACGCCTCGCACCTGTCAAGCTATGCCCTGACCATGTCGCCACTATGACGCTCGCACTCATGTCAAGCCCACTATGACGCCTCGACCATGTCGCCCACTATGACGCCTCGCACCTTATCAAGCCCACTATGACGCCTCGACTCATGTCAAGCCCACTATGACGCCTCGCACTCTTATCAAGCCCACTATGACGCCTCGCACTCATGTCAAGCCCACTATGACGCCTCGCACTCATGTCAAGCCCACTATGACGCCTCGCACTCATGTCAAGGTGTACTGGGACTACTGGCAAAGGCTGGGCTTATTGGAAACACAATAAGTTTTTACCTGTATCTTACTTGGTTTTATTATTCACAAGTGATGTACCAACTTAGTGTTTTGCTGTAGCTAACACCAGATAACTTAATTTAGCTTATGGAAGTCTAATATCTGCACACCGAAAACATTAATACTTATGTAAAATTTATACTAAATCTTGTGTTGTTATGACTACTGTTTAGATAAGCCAATCTATAATAACTCTTTATAATGAGTTAAAGGGAAATTATTATAATTATATAGTAATTGTAATTTGAGAGAATTGTAAGCCAAGTAATTGTATTTGTAATTTAAACTTCAGTTGAGTAATTGTAATTGAAAATGTAATCGACCTTAAATAGTGTAATTGATCCAAGCCTAAATACTACTACTACTACTACTACTACTACTACTACTACTACTACTACTACTACTACTACTAATAATAATAATAATATGATAATGAAGACTCACACAGGTACCCAGGCAGGTGGTAGAGGGTGTATAAGAGCGGCTCTGGCTAATGGCACCAAATGTGGTTCTGTCGACGGCTGAATACCGACCACCTCACAATATTCCAGCACGTCTGTAATGATTATTAATACACCTTTATAATACTAAAGTTATTATAATGATATACTGATTTACTACAACACTATCACCACCAACCAGCCCTACCTACCACCACCACCAACCACCTACCTACCACCACCACCAACCAGCCCTACCTACCACCACCACCAACCAGCCTTACCTACCACCACCACCAACCAACTTACCTACCACCACCAACAACCAGCCCTACCTACCACCACCACCAACCAGCCTTACCTACCACCACCACCAACCAGCCCTACTCACCACCACCACCAACCAGCCCTACCACCACACACCAACCAGCCCTACCCACCACCACCACCAACCAGCCCTACCACCACCACCACCAACCAGCCCTACCTACCACCACCACCAACCACCAACCACCACCACCACCAACCAGCCCTACCACCACCAACCAGCCCTACCACCACCACCAACCAGCCCTACCACCACCACCAACCAGCCCCACCTACCACCACCACCAACCAGTTACCTACCACCACACCACCAACCAGCCCTACCACCACCACCACCAACCAGCCCTACCACCACCACCACCACCAACCAGCCCCACCTACCACCACCACCACCAACCAGCCCTACCTACTACCACCAACCAGCCCTACCTACCACCACCAACCAGCCCTACCACCACCACCAACCAGCCCTACCACCACCACCACCAACCAGCCCTACCACCACCACCACCAACCAGCCCTACCCACCACCACCACCAACCAGCCCCTACCACCACCACCACCAACCAGCCCTACCCACCACCACCACCAACCAGCCCTACCACCACCACCACTAACCAGCCCTCACCACCACCATAACCACCCAACCACCACCACCACCAACCAGCCCTACTACCACCAACCAGCCCTACCTACCACCACCAACCAGCCCTACCTCACCACCACCAACCAGCCCTACTCTACCACCACCACCAACCAGCCTACCTACCACTACCACCACCAACCAGCCCTACCTACCACCACCACCAACCAGCCCTACCACCACCACCACCAATAACCAGCCCTACCCACACCACCACCACCAACCAGCCCTACCTACCACCACCAACCAGCCCTACCACCACCACCAACCAGCCCTACCACCACCACCAACCAGCCCTACCTACCACCACCACCAACCAGCCCTACCACCACCACCACCAACCAGCCCTACCCACCACCACCACCAACCAGCCCTACCACCACCACCACCAACCAGCCCTACCACCACCACACACCAACCAGCCCTACCACCACCACTCACCAACCAGCCCTACCCACCACCACCACCAACCAGCCCTACCACCACCACCACCAACCAGCCCTACCCACCACCACCACCAACCAGCCCTACCCACCACCACCACCAACCAGCCCTACCAACCACCACCAACCAGCCCTACCACCACCACCACCAACCAGCCTTACCTACCACCACCACCAACCAGCCCTACGCACCACCACCACCAACCAGCCCTACACCACCACCACCAATCCAGCCCTACCTACCACCACCACCAACCAGCCCCACCTACCACCACCAACCAGCCCTACGACCACCACCACCAACCAGCCCTACCTACCACACCACCACCAACCAGCCCTACCACCACCACCTCAAACCAGCCCTACCACCACCACCACCAACCAGCCCTACCTACCACCACCACCAACCACCCCAACCACCACCACCACCAACCAGCCCTACCACCACCAACCAGCCCTACTCTACCACCACCAACCAGCCCTACCTACCACCACCAACCAGCCCTACCACCACCACCAACCAGCCCTACCTACCACCACCACCAACCAGCCTACCTACCACCACCACCAACCAGCCCTACCACCACCACCACCAACCAGTCTTGTACCTACCACCACCAACCAGCCCTCCTACCTACCACCACCAACCAGCCCTACCACCACCACCAACCAGCCCTACCTACCACCACCAACCAGCCCTACCACCACCACCAACCAGCCCTACCTACCACCACCACCAACCAGCCCTACCACCACCACTCACCAACCAGCCTTACCCACCACCACCACTAACCAGCCCTACCACTCACCACCACCACCAACCAGCCTTACTCACCACCACCACCAACCAGCCCTACCACCACCACCACCAACCAGCCCTACCCACCACCACCACCAACCAGCCCTACCTACCACCACCAACCAGCCCTACTCTACCACCACCACCAACCAGCCCTACCACCACCACCACCAACCAGCCCTACCTACCACCACCACCAACCAGCCCTACCACCACCACCACCAACCAGCCCTACCCACCACCAACCAGCCCTACCACCACCACCACTAACCAGCCCTACCTACCACCACCACCAACCAGCCCTACCACCACCACCACCAACCAGCCCTACCACCACCACCACCAACCAGCCCCACCCACCACCACCACCAGCATCACTGAGGAGAAATCATGTGGGTTTGACTTTACAATGAACCTCTTCTCCTCCTCCTCACTCCTCCCTCCCTCCTCCTCTTCCTCCTCTCTCTCCTCCTCCTCCTCCTCTCCTCCTCCTCCTCTCCTCCTCCTACTCCTGGGACATTTGGCCGAATGGATATAGCTTTTATTTTTTCTTTCTTTTTTGCAATATATTCTTTGTACATTAACTAAAGGATAAAAGATATTAATTATAATGTAATTACTTTATAAATATTGTTTCAGTCTTGTGTTTAATATTTATGAACATCTCGTTTTATACAGTAATATTTATGTAATTATATCACAATAATATCTTTTATCCTTTAGTAAATGTACAAATGAGAGAGAGAGAGAGGCCAGGCATATTATATCATTAAATCATCCCATACACGTGCTCCCCCCATGACCTTTATAGTATCGACGGTACAGATTACAGGTAGTATTAGTGGCGGGAGGAGGGAGAGTACTAGACCTGTATAAGGGAAGAACGACCAGCTACCTGCCTCCTGCCGCCCCTCCTTCCCCCTCCTCTCCTGCCGCCCTCCCTTCCCCCTCCCTCCTGCCGCCCCTCCCTTCCCCTCCCTCCTGCCGCCCCTCCCTTCCCTCCCCTCCTGCTGCCCCCCTCCCTTCCCTCCTCTCCTGCTGCCCTCCCTTCCCTCCTCCTGTCCCCCTCCCTTCTCCCTCTCCCTGCCGCCCTCTCTCCTCCTTCCTGTTCCCCCCCACCCCTCACACAACACGTGGCACCCTTCACGGCACCTCTCATATGGATCAACCCTATCCCTACTTGACTGTCTGCCAACTCACCTGTTGTCTACTCTGTCTACCTTCCACCTCGTCTATCTCCGTCTGTCGTTCAATCACTTGTCTGATCTCAACTGCCGTTTTCTCACCTTGTTGTCTACCTGTATAAGGGAGTTAGGTTCCCACAAGTCACCATGGCAACCATCCAGTGTGCTGGACTCAGCTGACATTTACCTTAATGTCAAACTAATACACAGTTGATGGCACTATAACACCCCCTAATACACTCACTACAACACCCTGTAATACACTCACTACAACACCCTGTAATACACTCACCACAACACCCTGTAATACACTCACTACAACACCCTGTAATACACTCACTACAACACCCTGTAATACACTCACTACAACACCCCTGTAATACACTCACTACAACACCCTGTAATACACTCACTACAACACTGTAATACACCACTACAACACCCTGTAATACACTCACTACAACACCCTGTAAACACTCACTACAACACCCTGTAATACACCTCACAACAACACCCTGTAATACACTACTACAACACCCTGTAATACACTCACTACAACACCTGTAATACACTCACAACAACACTCTGTAATACACTCACTACAACACCCTGTAATACACTCACTACAACACCCTGTAATACACTCACTACAACACCCTGTAATACACCTACTACAACACCCTGTACACTCACTACCAAGGTTGGTTAGGTTAGGGTTAGCATCACCATCAGCTACACAGGTTCGGGTAACGGCAAATTTTACGATGACTCACACAAGGTTTAAAGGGCAATGTATGCACACACACGCACGCACGCACGCACGCACGCACACACACACACACACACACACACACACACACACACACACACACACACACGTGCCACGTGATGGTCAGCCACATTGAGATTTTGGGGAGAAAGTTTCTGCCTCAGGAAGAACTCTGTTTAGGAGGACTCCGATAATCCTGCCAGCTACGGACAGCAGCGAGATCCCACGGTAGTTGCCACAGTCTGACCGGTCTCCTTGTTCTTATAAATATTAACGATGGAGGCGTCTTAAAGATGAGGGAATTCTCTTTACCCACATATTCTCCAGAGAGAGTGGAGGCGGCTGGAAGCAGAGGTCCTCCTGCTTTATACATCTCGGCTGGGATTCCATCAGGCCCTGAGGTTGTTATTGTTCATCTGTTTGATGGCAGTAGCTACCTCATCCTGGGATGGAGGATAACTGAGGTGGGCTCTCTGAGTGCTGAGGGACCTGCTGGGTAGTCAGGACATCCACTTTGGTGTTTCGGTTGAGCAGTGAACGGTAGTGCTTTTTCCAGCGCTGAAGGAGGCCTTCATCGTCTTTAATTATGGAGTTACCATCAGATGAGCGGAGAAGGGGTGTGCCATGAGTGATCGGCCCATATAATGTTTTAATGCAATTGAAAAATTTGTGCACCTTGTGCTGATCTGCAATTTTTTGTATTTCACATGTTTTATTTTTAAACCAATCGTTCTTTAGGTTGTAGTTCTGCCAAGCCGCCGCTTTTTTTGGAAGGTATCAGCTTTAATCCGACACTGAGAGTTGTTCTGCCAGTCAGTTAAAGCAGCACGTTTATCATTGATTGTTGGGTCATTTTCATCAAAACAGTCCTGGAGTATTGTGTCGATCTGGCCGAGGGTCTCTGCAGGTTTTTGTCATGACAGTGTCGAGAGTATCCCATTCGGCACCGAGATTTGCGTTGATTGCTGTTGGGTTGTTTATCAGCCCGTGGTCGAGATGCTCTCTGAAAGTATGTGCTACCGCCGGGTCCTCCAAACGCTCAGTGTTAAAACCTTATCTTGAGGCTTGCTGTCTTCATTGTTTTTGGGCGACGTGAAGTGAGAGCTTGGCTCTAACGAGCCGATGATCAGTGTCGCAGTGGTCTGAGCCACGCATGGCGCAGGTGAGGGGACATCTCGGCGATCTCTTTTTCTGACAATGATGTCGTCAGTGATATGCCAGTGTTTGGATCGTGGCTGTTACCACGAACCCTTGAACTTGTCGGCCTGCCTAAACAAGGTATTGGTGATAGTGAGGTTGTGTGCAGCACACTTGAGGAGGAGAGGCCATTGGGATCCTTGCCTAGTCCATTTCTCATGGTTCCCTGCCAAATGTCAGCATCTCTGCCAACTCTGGCATTGAAGTCACCAAGGAGCACAACCTTAACTTCTCTAGGGATAGAGGTTAGCACTCTGTCAAGGTCGACATAAAAGGCCTCCTCGATGTCATCCTCTGCATCCAGTATTGGGGCGTATGTACTGATGAAAAAGGCATGAATTGAATGATTCAGTGGGACTCGGAGTGTCATGAGAGTCATTGATCCCAATAGGCATTTCAGTTAGCCTGTGTAGGATGTGTTGGAGAATGGCAAAGCCAACTCCATAGATGTGGTTTCTTCCGCAGCAGGTTTTACCTTCCAGAAATAGCTTAGCCAGATCCTCGTTCTGTGACTTGACCCTCATTTGGGAGCCGGGATTCACTAATGGCTGGTATGTCGATGTTATACCTCGCCAGCTCTTTTGCCACAAGGGCAGCTCTTCTTTCAGGACGCTCATTTGTGCCAGTATCCTGAAGCGTCCTGACATTCCATGCAGCGACCATAAGAGGTTGTATAGTTTTGTTTGGATCTGTGATTTTGATTGTGTTTTCGACCACATAAGGATGACCTTACTGGGTGCAGTTGCCCAATCAAGTTGGTTCTTAGCAGGCTATGTTAAGGGCACCTTTTCTAGCCCCCTCCCCATGTGGGGTGAGCAGAGTGGCTCCTTGAAAGGGCTGCTCAGTCGCATAGACAGGACCGGATTGCACTGCTGCCTAGATCCCAGTGCATAAACGACCATCTTATCTGTGCTGCCCATGTGCAGAGTTTTGACAAGAGACTCCCAGCAGTCATCTCTGCCTGTCCCTGCCATAGGACTTTTGGATGTACAGTACAGTATAGGGATTTTGATGATGATGAGAGGTATGATGAGCTGGATGATGGCTGAATGTGAGTTGATTTATGTAGTGAGGCAGGAGCGCAGGCCGCAACCACACATCTTGGCTCTACCTTTTCCTGATCCAGTGGTGCAAGTGTTGCAACGACGGGAGAGAGTTGCAATGGACTGTCGATAGCCCAGTTTGTTGGGTTTCGCCTTAGTAGCCTGTCCATCAGGCATTGCCTTCGTCGCGGTGTAGTCGTTGGGTTCCCATGGTGGTCACCTCTTCCCCTATACCACCCGTTAGGGTCTTGTTGGGCTCTGTAATCATGTCTGCCTGATGCGGGGCTCCACCGAAAATTTTCATTCGGGGTTTACTCCGCAGCTTTACCTGCTAAGGTTAATCCACGAGGCAGCGTGGCAATGGTTGGACGAGGACATGTCCACATGTCAGTGGGCCTATGCGCCAATCCTCTGGGGCCCACTGCTACTCCGAGATCTCCTTCTGGTCTAGCCTGGGCCCACGAGGAACCCAGTTACCATGTGGTGCCACGAGGAGGTAGAGCAGGAGTCTTGATGATGAGAAGACCGTGTACTGGCAGGGGAAGACTTATGGAAGTAGCTTCCCTGTGTGGGGGGGTAAGTTTCTAGTGTGCTACACGTGTATGGTTGTGCCAGTGTCTGTGTTCACACAGAGGGTGATAAAATGAGTCTAGTGCGGCAGCAATAAGTCAGTGTTAAGGATCAAGCAGCGACCTGAGGTTGGGAACCTCTGTTCTATACAGTAACTCACTGAAGCTGCTGACTAAGGGAAGCAAGTGTCCTAAAGTATTACCTTATTTATTCCTTCTACAGCCTCACTACAGTACAGTACAGCACTGTACAGTACAGTACCTACTGTACTATTTTCTTACAAACCACAACAAAACTAATCATTTATACTAATATAAAAACTTAAATTCAAAAATAAAAATTTATTTTGGTACTACAGTCTACAGCAGTTTATATTGAAAGGTTTTAATAACATTTATGTATAAACTTAAAAAAAGTCCAGGTGAGGCAGCTGTCTAGTGTATAATATTTATTTAATAAAAGTCACCTATTACCTATTTCAAGACTAACCCAAATTGGGTGGAAGAATTACATATTTCCCACTGAGGCTTTTTCTCTAGTGTTGGGTAAAGAGGCGGATCCTGTCCACCCAACACCAAGTTTATGATTCACCTGTTTATAAACAGTTTCAGTGAACAACCAAATACTAAGTGACAACTGTTTCTGGGGAACTTTGTGTTGTACATTATTAACAGGTTAAGCTACCTAACCTGACCTGACCTAACCTGACCTAACCTAAAACAAATGTACTGTATGCACTGTATGCTACATAGGATGATGCTGGTAAGTCATTATATACATCACCAAATTTATAAAACAAAAACTGTACAATAATGTTTATCTTTATCAGGGTACCGTATATACTTGTACCTCGTGTATTGGTCGACCCAAGTTTTTGAGGGTAATGGAACAACAAATTAGGGTAATAAAGCACCATATTTTATGGCATATAAAATTCATTTCAGAAAACCTTCACTAAAAACACTCTGTGTCCTATAAACTGAGGGTTAGCTGTGCCGAAACACGATTACCGAAAGGCAAATTGATTACCATTACGGCACTTTACACAGAATTGGGTAGTTTCAGCAAATATTGTAGATTTCCATTCAAGTATTCATTCAAGATAATTAGGATAGAATATTATTGTAATACAACAGTTTTTAATTGAAAACCATTCAAAAAGATTACGGTAACATCTTTTGAACAACGAAAGAAAATGAAAGTTGATTGTTTTTGGCGTGGTTTTATCCCACTCACTGTAATATTGTGCATTTCAGCAAAAATATTACATTTCCTTGAATGTATTATATTGAGCACAGCATGGATAGAATATCATTGTAATACAACAGTATTTTAACGAAAACTATCAAAAAACGAGTAACATCTCTTGAACATCGGAAGGTTAGGTAAAGGTCTTTTGTTTCGTCGTGTACTTTATCCTATTTTACATTGAAATACATCACGTTTCAGCAAAACTACTACAGTATTTATTTCTGAGAATTCAGGCACAGTTAAGGTCAAATATACATGTGATGTAACAGTTTTTTAACTGAAAACGATTCGAAAAACACATCCGTCTAGCCGATACGTCAGAGCCCTGGTTGCGGAGGCTTTGCATTGGCCCTTCCCGAGCAGCCTTTAATATTACCGTACGTTGAAATTGTGTTTATATTCTTACTGTCTTGCTTCTTATTTTCCAGAAATATGACAAGTTTGTATGATATAATACAATGTTGCGGTACTTTTAATTTACAAGTACAGTACAGTGATCCCTCGGTTAACGAGCGCCTCGGTTAACAGCTCGGTTAACAATTACCTTCCATAAGATTCTTAACTTCGGTTAACGAGCATTCCCTCGATTAACGAATTCCTTCTGGCCCCTCAACATGTTTTAACGCTCACTAGCTGTCATTAGTCCGCCAATACAGTAATGGTTCTAGGGCTTAAATTTCTTACTATTTTAGTAAATATCAAGAAGTTTGTACTATTCAATAATTTTAAAAGTCTTATATTAAATTTTTTAGTCATTTTAACAATTATTTTACATAATTTAAGTACAGAACTAGTTTTTAGCATGCCAGACAGCCCTCAACACACCAAACAGTAAGGAATTTACTACAGCTGGTGGACCGCCAAATGCAAGCTAAAACATGGAGGCGGCTCGTAGAAACTCGTTAACCGAGGGTGGTGCGTTGCGTAAACAATATGAGGTTGAGGTGGATTATTATATTAAGTGTGAAATATCGAAAAGGTTTTATTACCGGTATTTTTGTCGATCTCACGGCTACTGTGATACGTATATGATATAATAAGTTAGCCCGTGGCAAGAACTTCAACATAGACTACTGAAAACCGTTGTAAGGTAAGTTAGCCTATTGTTAAGTTGGTGAGCTTCATCTGCTGAAGGAACTGCACAGTTTATCATTACTAATTGGTACATATTTTATGTTTCCATTGTTTACTGGCAGTAAATGTTAAATATTTTTCATGTCTAAAGCTAAAAGTTGCTCCTCGCCCTTCCCATCATGCACGGATACAACCTAACTACACTATTACCCATGTAGAGGTTGACCCCCAAATTTTTTGCCTAAAAATTTGGTCTTAAAACTCTACTATACAAGACTATATACAGTACTGTACTTGTTCTCAACACTATTATCAATGTTTCATTACCTAAAATAATTTACATTGCTATGTCTTGCTGGCCAAGACGTGGTTAATTATCACCAAACATTCCTGCCGACAAAAACGGATCACCCGCGACGATGGCATCTTTGTTGTGGGGCAGCACGAATTATATTTATTTACGGGAAAACAACAACATTATCAGGTTGGTTATTTCGGTGGAAATAAATTTTGTCCAAACTAACTTTAAGGTTTACATAGACGGTCTACTGGGCTTCTAAATCTCTACTCTAATCCTTGCCAACCTAACCTAACCTAGTGTGGCTTCTACTGTATATTAGCACCAATGATGGTAACATATTGACAATTATGTAAACACCAACTTTTCATCGCTCTTTGGACCTTAATGAGATAAACTAACATTTTCTGGAAAAAAAAATGTTGTTAGGTTATGGTAGGTTAGGTTATGGTAGGTCAGTAGTAGGGGTTATGGTAGGTTAGGTTATGGTAGGTTAGGTGGTGTGTTATGGTAGGTTATGTTATGGTAGGTTGGTGTAGGTTAGGTTATGGTAAGTTATGGTAGGTTATGTTATGGTAGGTTATGGTAGGTTAGGTTGTGGTAGGTTATTGTAGGTTAGGTTAGAGTAGGTCAGTATGGTAGGTTAGGTTATGGTAGGTTAGGTATGGTAGGTTGGTAGTAGTAGGTCAGTTTATGGTAGGTTATGTTATGGTAGGTTGGGTTATGGTAGGTTATGTAGGTTGGTGGTAGGCTGAGGTTAGGCGGTAGGTTGTGTTATGTAGGTTAGGTTATGGTAGGTTATGTTATGGTAGGTTATGGTAGGTTGGTGTGTTATGGTAGGTTATGGTGGTTATGTTATGGTAGGTTATGTTATGGTGGTTGGGCGTAGGTTATGTTATGGTAGGTTGGTAGGTTATGTTATGGTAGGTTATGTTGTGGTAGGTTAGTGTTGTGGTAGGTTGTGTTGGGGTAGGTTATGTTATGGTAGGTTGTGGGTCATGGTGGTGGTTATGGTAGGTTATGTTATGGTAGGTTATGTTGTGGTAGGTTATGGTAGGTTATGTTATGGTAGGTTATGGTAGGCTAGGGGTTAGGTTATGTTATGGTAGGTTAGGTCATGGTGAGGTTATGGTAGGTTATGTTATGGTAGGTTATGTTATGGTAGGTTATGGTAGGTTAAGGTAGGTTATGGTAGGTTATGTTATGAGGTTGTGGCGGTAGGTTATGTTATGGTAGGTTATGTTATGGTAGGTTGTGTTATGGTAGGTTATGGTAGGTTAAGGTAGGTTATGGTAGGTTATGTTGGGGTTGTGTTATGGTAGGTTATGTTATGGTAGGTTAGGGTAGGTTATGTTATGGTAGGTTATGGTAGGTTGGGTGTAGGCAGTTATGGTAGGTTATGGTAGGTTATGTTATGGTAGGTTATGTTATGGTAGGTTATGTTATGGTAGGTTAGGTTGGGGTAGGTTGTGTTGTGGTAGGTTATGGTAGGTTAGTTGTGGGTTGGTTATGGTAGGTTATGTTGGGTAGGTTGGGTGTGTTGGGTTATGGTAGGTTGGGTAGGTGTTATGGTGGAGGTTATGTTATGGTAGGTTATGGTAGGTTGTGGTAGGTTATGGTGTGGTGTTAGGTTATGGTAGGTTGGATGGTAGGTTATGGTGGTAGGTTGGTGTTGGTAGGTTATGTTATGGTAGGTTGTGTTGTGGTAGGTTATGTTATGGTAGGTTAGTGTTGTGGTAGGTTGGTGGTAGGTTGGTAGTGGTAGGTTATGGTAGGTTATGTTATGGTAGGTTATGTTATGGTAGGTTATGTTATGGTAGGTTATGTTGTGGTAGGTTATGTTGCGGTGTTGGGTTTGGCGGTAGGTTATGTTATGGTAGGTTGCGGTAGGTTATGTTGCGGTAGGTTGGGGTAGGTTGCGGTAGGTTGCGTTGTGGTGTTGCGTTGGGGTAGGTGGTAGGTTGTGGCGGTAGGTTAAGGTAGGTTATGGTAGGTTATGTTGTGGTAGGTTATGTTGTGGTAGGTTAGGTCATGGTAGGTTATGGTAGGTTATGTTATGGTAGGTTATGTTTATGGTAGGTTATGTTATGGTAGGTTATGTTATGGTTATGGTAGGTTAAGGTAGGTTATGGTAGGTTATGTTATGGTAGGTTATGTTATGGTAGGTTAGGTCATGGTAGGTTATGGTAGGTTGTGTTATGGTAGGTTATGTTATGGTAGGTTATGTTATGGTAGGTTGTGTTGGGGTAGGTTGCGGTGTTGCTGCAGGTAGTTGCGTTATGGTAGGTTATGGTAGGTTGGGGGTGTTGGGGTAGGTTGGTAGGTTGTGGTGGGTTGGTTATGGTAGGTTGGGTAGGTTGTGGGTAGGTTGTGTTGTGGTGCGGAGGTTGGTTGCGGTAGGTGGTAGGTTGCAGGTTGTGTTGTAGGTTATGTTATGGTAGGTTATGGTAGGTTATGTTATGGTAGGTTATGGTAGGTTATGTTATGGTAGGTTATGTTATGGTAGGTTATGTTATGGTAGATTATGTTATGGTAGGTTATGTTATGGTAGGTTATGTTATGGTAGGTCATGGTAGGTTATGGTAGGTCATGGTAGGTCATGGTAGGTTATGCTATGGTAGGTTATGTAGGTTATGGTAGGTCATGGTAGGTTATGGTAGGTCGTAGGTTATGTTATGGTAGGTTATGTTATGGTAGGTTAAGTTATGGTAGATTATGTTATGGTAGGTTATGTTATGTGGTAGGTTATGGTAGGTCATGGTAGGTTATGGTAGGTCATGGTAGGACATGGTAGGTTATGTTATGGTAGGTTATGTTATGGTAGGTTATGGTAGGTTATGTTATGTTATGGTAGGTCATGGTAGGTTATGTTATGGTAGGTTGGTGGTAGGTCATGTAGGTCATGGTAGGTTATGGTAGGTTATGTTATGGTAGGTTATGGTAGGTTATGTTATGGTAGGTTATGGTAGGTTATGTTATGGTAGGTCATAGTAGGTTATGTGGTAGGTCATGGTAGGTTATGGTAGGTCATGGTAGGTCATGGTAGGTTATGGTAGGTCATGGTAGGTGCGGTAGGTCATGGTAGGTCATGTTATGGTAGGTTATGGTAGGTCATGGTAGGTCATGGTAGGTTATGGTAGGTCATGGTATCATGGTAGGTTACAGGAAGAGTAACAACACTGACCTTGCTGTGTGATGTTGTAGTCTGGGCTGAAGACTTCTTCAAGCACTGTCTGCTGCTGATCCTCCACTGTCTGCTGCTGATCCTCCACTGTCTGCTGCTGATCCTCCACTGTCTGCTGCTGATCCTCCACTGTCTGCTGCTGATCCTCCACTGTCTGCTGCTGATCCTCCACTGTCTGCTGCTGATCCTCCACTGTCTGCTGCTGATCCTCCACTGTCTGCTGCTGATCCTCCACTGCTGCTGATCCTCCACTGTCTGCTGCTGATCCTCCACTGTCTGCTGCTGATCCTCCACTGTCTGCTGCTGATCCTCCACTGTCTGCTGCAGGGTGAAGGTCATGCTTCAGGTGGTAGAGGCGTCAAAGCCATAATGTTCCCAGCCTGACGTGAGGGGCACCATTATGACGTGAGGGGCACCATTATGACGTGAGGGGCACCATTATGACGTGAGGGGCACCATTATGACGTGAGGGGCACCATTATGACGTGAGGGGCACCATTATGACGTGAGGGGCACCACTATGACGTGAGGGGCACCATTATGACGTGAGGGCACCATTATGACGTGAGGGGCACCATTATGACGTGAGGGGCACTATGACGTGAGGAGCACCACTATGACGTGAGTGGCACCACTATGACGAGGGGCACCACTATGACGAGGGGACCATTATGACGTGGGGCACCACTATGACGTGAGGGGCAATTATGACGTGAGGGGCCCATTATGACGTGAGGAGCACCACTATGACGAGGGGCACCATTATGACGTGAGGGGCACCATTATGACGTGAGGAGCACCACTATGACGTGAGGGGCACCACTATGACGTGAGGAGCACCACTATGACGTGAGGAGCACCACTATGACGAGGGCACCATTATGACGAGGGCACCACTATGACGTGAGGGGCACCATTATGACGTGAGGGGCACCATTATGACGTGAGGCACCATTATGACGTGAGGGGCACCATTATGACGTGAGGGGCACCACTATGACGTGAGGGCACCATTATGACGAGCACCACTAAGACGTGAGGGGCACCACTATGACGTGAGGAGCACCACTATGACGTGAGGGGCACCACTATGACGTGAGGGGCACCACTATGACGTGAGGGGCACCACTATGACGTGAGGGGCACCATTATGACGTGAGGGGCACCACTATGACGTGAGGAGCACCACTATGACGTGAGGAGCACCACTAAGACGAGGGGCACCACTATGACGTGAGGGGCACCACTATGACGTGAGGGGCACCACTATGACGTGAGGGGCACCATTATGACGTGAGGAGCACCACTAAGACGTGAGGGGCACCACTATGACGTGAGGAGCACCACTATGACGTGAGGAGCACCACTAAGACGTGAGGAGCACCACTAAGACGTGAGAGCACAGTGTGTACACCACACTGTTGGGTGGCTGACTGAAACTGAACACCATCACCTCAGGACGCCTCACAAGTGGTCACCATGACAACCACAGCACCACAACACACCTTCACCATACACTGTATTATAATAAACCCAAGTTATATTTATATGAATAAATTATATTTTATTATTGGCGTGTGAGGGTTGACTACTGACCTGCAACACACAAAATATAGACCAATAAACGAAATAAACAATAAATAATTAACTAAATCACTTCATTAACCTTTAACAAATTAAGTTTTATCTATAAATTTTATAAAAAATATAATAATAATGTTTATAAAATTAATGGATTATACAGCAGATGTTTTACCAAGTTTGTTATGGTGAGGTGAACATTCCTGTGTGTGTGTCATCAGAGGAGGGAACAGCTCTCACTGTCAGCAGAGGAGGGAAGAAGCTCTCACTGTCAGGAGGATGGCGTCAGGAGGCAGCAGTCAGGACCACTACAACAGTCCTCTCACCACCAGATACGCCTCACAACAAATGTCTTATAACTTCAGTGATAACAAGAAGTTTATAACATGGCGCAGGTTGTGGGCCATGTTAGCCAAGGCTCAGAAGGTGTGCCATGTTATTACCTTATGTCCTACTACACAGATGTTTGATTTGGTTCATTTCTCCACAGATGTTCTTATAGATTTTGTTCATTTCTCCACAGATGTTCTTATAGATTTTGTTCATTTCTCCACAGATGTTCTTATAACTTTAGTCAATATTTTAAACGAGTGGATATTTTGCCGTGACCGGCCAAGTTTCTACTAACGCTATTTTACCGTGAGTGTGGTCTGATTGGCTAGTCAAATAAAAACCAGGTAAATTTTTACTTAAGGACACGAGTCCCGAGGGGTTGACCAATATGTTTTTCCAGTGTATTTTGGTGAGTTTTAAACGAATCTGACCTTTTTGGGGCAGAAATTGGTAGTTTTGCCCCCAATAATAATGGGGGAGAGCCTGAGAAATCGGGGTTTTTGGTGGAAGAGAAAACGAAAATGAGTTATCTGACCTAACAAAACCTAACCCCCTAGATGGGGGCTCTGACCCGACCCCGGTAGGCCTAGCTTAGACTAACCTAAATGTTTCAGTAGTTTATATCTTTGGGGTTCGCTGTGTCCTAAAGTAAAATAATACCCAAAACAACAATGCACAGAACCTATTAGAACCTAACCTTACTAAACCTAACCTAATCTAACTTAACCTAACTTAACCTAACCTAATCTAACTTAACCTAACTTAACCTAACCTAATCTAATTTAACCTAACTTAACCTAACCTAATCTAACTTAATCTAACTTAACCTAACTTCACCTAACAGCACCTTACCCATCTGGTAAAACTGTACATTACAGCAACCAAAGAATCTGATAAAAAAAAAAAGGTGTTTTTCTGATTTGGTTTTGATGCGATTGGTTCAAATCTGACATTAGTTTTTATCGGAAATCACTGTTTTAATTCCCCCCCCCATAAAAGTTTTGTCTATTGCGTGTTCTTAATTCCCGGTACTTTGTGCTGCTAACTTATGCCATATAACCAAACTAAACCTTACCTAACAACCTAGCCATCCCCGATGTGTTATGCCCCATAATTTATCTTTCTTATGGGGAAAATCGATCCGCTTAACGTCACGTTTTTAGGAACGTAACCCTGACGTTAGGCGAGGACTTACTGTATACTGTACTGTACAATCTCCTGAATGTAATACTTAGCTGTAATAAATTTTTACATCTTTCAACACTTGTGATGGAGGTGTGGTGGGGATCAGTGGGCCTCATGACCTGAAGATGTCTTGAATAAACACAAAATCTGAAGTATTTTTGAGGTACGAGGCTGCTACCAAATATATTAATGGCTAATGAAGAAGTACATAAAGTTTTATTCTCAGCTTCTATTATAATTGATACCTTAATGACCCGGACTAAATTATAACACACACACACCCTACTATGATGAACATTACCACAACTATTATTGCAGGAGTTGGGTCTACCAATCACAGACGACCAGATCAAGGAGATGGACGCCAACGTAGAGAATATAGACTACGAGCGTACCGCTAAGGAGGAGCGAGACGCGCACCACGTCATGGCACACGCCCGGACCTTTGGCGCAGGTGTCCAACAGCGCACCGATCATTCACCTGGGGCCAGCGCTGTGTTATGTCGGGGATAACACCGTAAGATGATATCCTATTGTTAGTGTACAGTATTTACATAATGGCAGGAACAGAACAGTATTTACATAATGGCAGGAACAGAACAGTATTTACATAATGGCAGGAACTGAACAATATTTACATAATGGCAGGAACAGAACAATATTTACATAATGGCAGGAACAGAAAAATTTGATGTCACTGGAGAAAGATAATAATAATAACATTTGTATATAATAAATAAACTCTGTATTTATTGGTATATAAGATGATTACAGTTATGTGTTACAGTTGATTATTGTGGTGTTACAGTAGATACAGTATTGCAAAAGTACTGCAGACATTGTGAGAACACACACACACACACACGCTGAACAAACAAACTAGGACATCATCACACACTCATCTCCCGCAGGACCTGATAGTACTCCGTGATGGGTTCGACATCTTGTTACCCAAAGTGGCTCGTTGTCTCCACCGCCTGGCCAAGTTCTCCCTGGAGCAGAAGGACCAACCCACACTGGGCTTCACTCACCTGCAGTAAGTTCTGTTCTTTGTGTTCCTCTCATACACAGGCACAGTAAAACATCACTATGGCGGACTAATTTGGGGGAGGAGGCGTCACTCATAAGGGGTTGTCCGCCTTAGAGCAAATTTCTCAAAAAAGATCTCTATTAATAAACAAAAATCAAATACAACACCAATGTATCCAATTTTTATGAATGAGATACATGTTTTATAATCCAAATTTATTAAAAAAAGTAATGTGCACAAAAAACTGTACACTTGCCCCCAAAATTGGAAGGGTTCTGTGGCAGTCTTCTGATGTGAAGCCCAAATAACATGCTCCTCATCAATGTCATAAAGGAGCTTCTTCCAGGCATTGATGAGGGTTGTTGCCTTGACTTCTTTGGCAGCAGCAAAATTAGAGAGTTGTACCTGAAGTTGTATAACTTCAAGCTTCTGAGGGTCCTCTGCCCTCTGGTGTCCTCCACCTGATCCTCACTTGTCTCTTCCACTTTATCCAAAGACTTGCGTTTAACAGCCTCTTGGCAGCATAAATAACACCTTGATCCATTGGCTGTATGACAGAGGTGGTGTTGGGTGGCACCTGATCCTTCCATCCCTGCTACACAGTGTTGAGATGTGAGGGAGCATTGTCTAAGAGGATGATAGCCTTCACTTCATCAGCAGGGTTTTTCAGATCTTCCACCTGCTTATGCCTGATCAGCATGTTTGAAAAACCAGTCTGAGGTTATGGCTCCTTTAACCATACATTCTTGAAGTTATAGTAGTGGACAGGAAGCTGTACATAATGTCCTGGATTGCACGAGGTTTCTTGCTCTTTCCAACAACCACAGGTGTAAGCATATGGCTCCCATCACCATTTGTACACAGCAATGCATACTTGTTCCTTGGAAAGTTTCCTCCCAGGCACACTTTTTTCACTTCTAGAGGTTTGTGTATTTCTGTAAAGCTCTGCAATAGAGACCAGTTTCATCTACATTGTACAGTTGACTTAATTGAAGGGTTTCAGCTTCCAGCTAGTCCTTCAACTTTTTCCTAAATGGTTCCACAGCATCAATATCAGCACTGAGCCTCTCGCCACATATTTTCTAATTCACAATATTGTGGCGCCTTCCAAATCTAAATAACCAACCAGCACTAGCACTAGCATCCTTTACATTCATATGTGTTGCTCACCTTGCAGCAGCTGCCTGGATTTCCACACCTCTGGCTACTATTCCACTTGCACGTTGCTGTGTACCATTTATACACTGCCTCTTCCAAGTCCTCATTCTCTTAATGCCAGATTTTTCTTGGTCCACATTAAATTTCAAGGCATATTTGTTCAACTTATCTTTAGATTTTCATATATCCCACGCCGACTGCTTTGAAATTCCGTATTCAGGGCAGATTTTATGAGGGAGCAGCACCTTTTTCTAGCTTTTCAAAAACCTTCAACTTTTTGTTCACTGATAAGGTCTTAGGCTTTACCTTCTCACCATCCTTACAGACACCAAACACTTTCTTAGGGGCTATTGTTATTATCTAATTTGTCAATAATAATGCAAAAATATATGTTACTTCAGCCTACAACACAATCACATTACTGGTTAAGTCAAATAAGTTTCAAAATAAAGTTCAAGACGTCTATATAACAATAAAACACAATCGATGGAGCAGAAGTAATGCTATAATGGGTGACTCTAATTTATGACTGAGCGAGTGATGCATAACCCTTTGTTTACCGGTGTCGGTGGATCACGAGGTTTGTCCGCCTTGCTCCCTTGAAATTTTGGTTTATAGCGCATGTCACTTTACGTCAAATTATGCCCTACACAATTCGTTCCAGAAGGTCGGTCATTAGCTGAAAATTTCGTTCACCGAAACCATTGTTTCAATGGGATTTTGGGTAATTGTTTCCAGCTCACCGAAAATTACATTCAACTAAAAATAAATGCAGTAAAGCACACTTACTTTGAGGTGTGCATGTAGAAGGCTCCTGGTTGATGATGATGATGATGGGAATTGGAAGTGGGAGTGGAGGAGAAGGGAGAAGAGAAGGCAGTGGGGTGGAAGAGAAATCATCCATGCTTTATGCCGCCATTTCACCCATAAAAATTTAAGTTCACTTGGTGTAATTCAAGGTTATTTTCTTTAAATCAACACTGCACTTTACTATATATTGTCAATATGTAAAATAAATTTCAGAATGACCAATATATAATTGTACTATAAGAATGTAAAAATAGTTTATGTTCAAGAGAGTCTCACATAAGATGCTTCCTTCACTGAGCAGAGACACAAACTGACGCCATTCTGGGTGAGTCAAGTGGCTGTTTGGCGCGCTAAAAACTTCTTCCTGTACTTCAATTATGTTAATTAATTGTTAAAATGACTAAAAATTTTGGTATAAGACTTGGAAAATTATTGAATAGTACAACCTTCTTGATATTTACTCAAATGGGAATGAATTTAAGCCGTAAAACCAATTACTGTATTGGCAGACTAATATTCCAGCTGGAGAGCAGGCGAAAGCAGTCAAAAACATATTGACACAATTTCGTAAGGATTTCGTTAACCAAATTTTTGTTTGTTAATCGAGTTGAAGATTCTTATGGAAGGTAATTCGTTAACTGAAATTTCGTTCATTAACCGAGGGATCACTGTACGGTGTATATATATACAGTGGTCCCTCGGTTAACGAACACAATTCGTTCCAGAAGGTCGTTCGTTAACCGAATCCATTGTTTCAAGGGATATTGGGTAATTGGTACCAGCTCACCGAAAAGTACCCCATATATAATTTATATTAAGCAATTTTATATCTACTGTATTTGGCTCATGCATTTGACTCGTGTATTTCCCAACCACAGAGTTTTTCAGCAACCTAACAGATCGCAGGTGGTGAGGGACCACTGTACTTTCCTGTTGTTTAAGCCATATTATACTTGTTGTTTAAGCCATATTATACTTGTTGTTTAAGCAATATTATACTTGTTGTTAAAGGCATATTATACTTGTTGTTTAAGCCATATTATACTTGTTGTTTAAGCCATATTATACTTGTTGTTTAAGCCATATTATACTTGTTGTTTAAGCAATATTATACTTGTTGTTAAAGGCATATTATACTTGTTGTTTAAGCCATATTATACTTGTTGTTTAAGCCATATTATACTTGTTGTTTAGCATATTATAATTGTTGTTAGCCATATTATACTTGTTGTTTAAGCCATATTATACTTGTTGTTTGGGTATATTATACTTGTTGTTTAAGGCATATTATACTTGTTGTTTAAGCCATATTATACTTGTTTAGCCATATTATACTTGTTGTTAAAGCCATATTATACTTGTTGTTTAAGTATTATACTTGTTGTTGCCATATATATTGTTGTTGAAAGCCATACATTTGTTGTTTGCCATATTATACTTGTTGTTAAAGCTCATATTATACTTGTTGTTTAAGCCATATTATACTTGTTGTTTAAGCCATATTATACTTGTTGTTTGCCATATTATACTTTGTTGTTTAAGCCATATTATACCTGTTGTTTAAGCCATATTATACTTGTTGTTTGGGCTCATATTATACTTGTTGTTTAAGCCATATTATACTTTGTTGTTTAGGCTCATATTATACTTGTTAAAGCCATATTATACTTGTTGTTTGGGCTTCATATTATACTTGTTGTTTAAGCCATATTATACTTGTTGTTAAAGGCATATTATACTTGTTGTTTAAGCCTATATTATACTTGTTGTTAAAGCCATATTATACTTGTTGTTAAAGGCATATTTATTTGTTGTTTGCTCATATTATACTTGTTGTTAAGCCATATTATAATTTGTTGTTAAAGGCATATTATACTTGTTGTTTGGGCTCATATTATAATTTGTTGTTGCTCATATTATATTGTTGTTTAGCCATATATACTTGTTGTTTAAGCCATATTATACTTGTTGTTTAAGCCATATTATCTTGTTGTTTAGCCATATTATACTTGTTGTTTGCCATATTATACTTGTTGTTGCTTCATATTATAATTGTTGTTTGAGCCATATTATACTTGTTGTTAAAGCCATATTATACTTGTTGTTTAGGCTTCATATTATACTTGTTGTTTTGCCATATTATACTTGTTGTTAAGGCATATTATACTTGTTGTTTGGGTTTACATTATACTTGTTGTTAAAGCCATATATATACTTGTTGTTAGCCATATTATACTTGTTGTTTACCATATTATACTTGTTGTTAAAGCCATATTATACTTGTTGTTAAAGCCATATTATATTGTTGTTTGCCATATATGTTGTTGTTGCATATTATACTTTGTTTTAAGGCATATTATACTTGTTGTTTAGCCATAATATACTTGTTGTTTGGGTTTACATATAATTTGTTGTTTAAGCAATATTATACTTGTTGTTAAAGGCATATTATACTTGTTGTTTGGGCTTCATATTATGCTTGTTGTTAAAGCCATATTATACTTGTTGTTTAAGCCATATTATACTTGTTGTTAAAGCCATATTATACTTGTTGTTAAAGGCATATTATACTTGTTGTTTGGGCTCATATTATACTTGTTGTTAAAGCCATATTATACTTGTTGTTTGGCCATATTATACTTGTTGTTTAAGCCATATTATACTTGTTGTTAAAGGCATATTATACTTTGTTGTTTACCATATTATACTTGTTGTTAAAGCCATATTATACTTGTTGTTTGTTTCATATTATACTTGTTGTTTAGCTCATATTATACTTTGTTGTTAAAGCCATATTATACTTGTTGTTTAAGCCATATTATACTTGTTGTTTAAGCCATATTATACTTGTTAGCCATATTATACTTGTTGTTTAAGCAATATTATACTTGTTGTTAAGGCATATTATACTTGTTGTTTAAGCCATATTATACTTTGTTGTTGGCTTCATATTATACTTGTTGTTTGGGCTCATATTATACTTGTTGTTTAGCCATTATACTTGTTGCTTGGGCTTCATATTATACTTGTTGTTTAAGCCATATTATACTTGTTGTTTAAGCCATATTATATTTGTTGTTTGGGCTCATATATTTGTTGTTTACTATTATACTTGTTGTTTAGCCATACTATACTTGTTGTTTAAGCTTATATATACTTGTTGTTTGGGTCATATTATACTTTGTTGTTTGCCATATTATATTGTTGTTTAAGCAATAATACTTGTTGTTAACCATATTGTTTTGTTTAGCCATATTATACTTGTTGTTTAGCCATATTATACTTGTTGTTTGGGCATATATACTTGTGTTTGGCCATATTATACTTGTTGTTTAAGCCATATTATACTTGTTGTTTAAGCCATATTATACTTGTTGTTTAAGCCATATTATACTTGTTGTTTAAGCCATATTATACTTGTTGTTTAAGCCATATTATACTTGTTGTTTAAGCAATATTATACTTGTTGTTTAAGCCATATTATACTTGTTGTTTAAGCAATATTATACTTGTTGTTAAAGCCATATTATACTTGTTGTTTAAGCCATATTATACTTGTTGTTTAAGCCATATTATACTTGTTGTTTAAGCCATATTATACTTGTTGTTTAAGCCATATTATACTTGTTGTTTGGGCTCATATTATACTTGTTGTTTAGCCATATTATACTTGTTGTTTGCCATATTATACTTGTTGTTTGCTAATATTATACTTGTTGTTAAAGCTATATTATAATTTGTTGTTGCATATTATACTTGTTGTTTACATATTTGTTGAGGCCAGCACAGCTTACCACAGTGGGTAAGAGGGCCAGTCTGTGGCTGCAGGAGCTGCTGATGGATGAGCGAGCCTTGTCCAGGACCCTGCACGCATCCTACGCTTCAGAGGAGTGAAGGGGACCACTGGCACCCAGGCCTCCTTCCTGCAGCTGTTTGAAGGTGATAGTATAGTTCCTGCCCTGTGTCATGTTTTACCTGTGTCATATTAGTTCCTGCCCTGTGTCATGTCTTACCTGTGTCATATTAGTTCCTGCCCTGTGTCATATTAGTTCCTGCCCTGTGTCATGTCTTACCTGTGTCATATTAGTTCCTGCCCTGTGTCATGTCTTACCTGTGTCATATTAGTTCCTGCCCTGTGTCATGTCTTACCTGTGTCATATTAGTTCCTGCCCTGTGTCATGGTTCACAAATAGGGTGGTGGACGAGTGGAACAAGCTTAGCAACTTTGTAGTAAGTGCTGGAACCCTGGAAAGTTTCAAAAGGAGACTGGATAGATTCATGGATGATAGAGAGTGGTAGTAACTCTCGATAGGAGCTGCCATGCACAGGCCAACCGGCCTATTGCAGACTTCTTATTTTCTTATGTTCTTATGTCTTACCTGTGTCATATTCTCACGTGTGTTTGGGCCGAGGCTCAAACCCTTGACATATTGGCGAGAGTTTAGCACGTTACCACTTTACCAGCAAACCTAATCTAACCTATCACTAACATACGACTAAATTCTCGGGTTACTGTTGATGAGAAACTAAGCTGGGCAAACCACATACAAGCCATTCACAGTAAAGTCAATAAACAGTGCAGTATCTTGTATCACACTTGACAGTCACTCACTCTTACAGCAATGAAATAAATCCACCATGATCTTGTTTACCAACACTAGGTATCAGTGGTGTGCCGTGGCTGCACTGATGAGTCATGCAGAACACCCTCATACATCAGTTATCAAGTAGACAATGGCCTTTCTCTAAATAAGGGTTGTCAAGCTTTTATAAACACCTAAAAAACTATTCTAAAATTAAAATATCTTACCTAAAATTTTGCAGTCAAGAAATATTGACTTATATTGAAATTCAGTCGAGATTTTTGCAGAATTCTTCCGAAACACTGTTATAAAACTTTTCTTTTTTCACCGGCCAACTTTTTTCAAAACGATTTTTCAAATTAAAATTCAAGAGAGATGTGAGGGTGTTTGTTGTGTTCGAGCATTTTGTGAATAAGTTTATATTATCTTAAGAGGATCACTCGACAGATGATGTTGACTATGTTAACACTTGTTTAAATCCTTCATTATATTAAACTAAGAGCTCTTCTATGCTGTTTTTAGCAGAGTATAATACAGTCAGTTCTGATCTAACACGACCAAAGTGTGAGTCGTAGTTACTCAAAAGGTCTTTCTGGAAACGTGCCGCTACTTTTTGTACCGATGAAAACGTTTACAATCAATAAGCTCTATGAATTCATTATCCTTCATAGACTTGAATCTTTCTTTTGTTTTCATCCCTGTCCTGTCCACTAGTAAAAGAAAGTGCTTGGTACTGTGTGTGATGTGATAAATTCTGTTTTTTTTCCTAGAAGCAGATGGTGTCACAATTCTCTGCCACATCTTCCCAGATTCGTCAAACTTGGTTCTCTTATTTCTTCAAGTTTGATACTATTTTTTTTTTAATTTCATTGGAACATAATACAGTAAGTCCTCGCTTAACGTCGTGGTTCCGCTCCTGAAAACCGTGACGCCAACGGAATCAATTTTCCCCATAAGAAATAGATAAAGTACAGGAGTTACGTTCCCCAGCCTCCCTTTGCCCCATAAAATACATTACATACTCACTGATGTAGCAGTTTAAAACCTCCATTTTCTTAGCCAGGCTAATGGTCTTACATTGCTTCTTCACAACACTAGCATCAGTAGCACTTGATTGGCACTTGGAAACCATTTCTAATGGTCACAGTGCAGTATTTATAGGAAAAACACTTAAACACGCACCAACGCTGTGGAAGCCTAACAAAGACTGGGGACGCTATGATGCTCCGGTGGTGAGAGCGTGAAGGCCATGATGAGAGAGGGTGATGCACCGTAAAGAGTAGTCCGTGACGACATTATACCGAATTGGCGGGACGTTGTCCTAATCATGGGTATCTAAAGAGTAGCGATGTTTTAATGAAACAACGTTTTGGGGGGGCAACGTTAAACTAGGACTTACTGCACTATGTCCATAGATTTTGATTGCAATAATATATTCTGCACGCTTGGTCTGATGGCCTCTGCAACGATCACTGACTGAGGCCATGTTAATTTGTTACGGTTGGTATTCCTTGTTTGATGCATTGTATAACTTGTATGATGTATTTTTTATATCACATATAGTTAATACAGAGAAATTAACAGGAATCACCCGCCAGAAATGAGTGTTTCCAGAATTCTTGGTCCAGTGTGTCATATTGTATAACACCATAAAGGTGCAGAAAATTTTGTTGTTGACTGAACATAGCAATGGAGATGAAAACAGCGTCAGGTGCTGATTGTTTAATGTTTACTTGGACACCGTTAAGCTCTCTAGACATAACAGCTGCCCCATCATATGTTTGAGCTCTGTTAACTGCCTCACAACTAAGGGTTCAATAGCCTCAACAGTTCTATCTTTACTGACGTCAACAAATCTGATGAACCTTTCACAAATGGTCCCGCTGGAGTCAACGTGAAGCACAACAGTTGAAAGTTGAGAAAAGCATCTTATATCCGAGGTTTCGTCCGCCAATAGATGCACTCTTCAATTTCCTTTTTAATTTCAGTAAGGGTAACAGAGCTTATTGATTCAATGAGATCATTTTGTATGATAGGGACAATCCTTTTAAAAACAGTGGCAGTTTTGAAGTTTTTCATCAAAATCAGCCAAACAGTCTGCTAACTCAACATAACTCCCACGGTTCTCAGATGATTCACTTTCATCGTGGCTACAAAATGCAATTTCTTTCATCCCCAAGTAGTGTGTCGTCCTGATGAGCCTTTTCAAAATTTCTCACCTTTGCCAACTTCTTCATTGTGCTGGTGAGCAACAACCTTTGCCTGTCAAGCTGCAAATCAATTTTATCTTTTCCAAATGTTTTGCAAGTCAAAAATGCTCCCAAATGGGATACGAATTCCTGGTGACGAGCAACAGCAGTATGCAAGTTATTCAAATCTTCATAACCATGACTTACTGAACTCCAGACTGATACCTTTTGAAAAGAGTAAACATGGCCAACAATAACTACTTCCACACAACCAGCTGACACTATCATATAGTTAACCATTGAATTTTCTAGTAAAACCTTTGTTTTGCTTAAATAGATTTAGGCGTGGAGTCGACTTCCCTATTGATGATTGCTTTTCTCTGTAAAAGTGCACCAACTGAAGCATTTTCTTCTCATTTCACTAAACTCATCGTCGTCACCTAATTTTCACAATCTTGGTTATTCATGATGTTAACAGGGCAGTTTACTATCACTAATTAGTTACTGAACACAACACCAGTCTAGGCCACCAGGCTATGTACTGTACTGCCTATTACCTACTGTTTATGTTTGGCTCGTTGCCATTTAATTAACAATCTAAATTACGACTTCACTTAATATTGAGGCCAAAAATAACTCCAAACCTTTCTGCTCTCGGCCCGGGGACAAAGGTTCCCGGTGTTATGAAAGATTGCATCACGTTTAGCTGCATGTTGGTGCCTGGATGGGAAGACTAACTGCTTGGGTAACGCTGGATATTTCTGCTCATGTTCTATTACTGTACAATTATAATTATTTCTTTAAATGTACCAAAAATACAGAGGCAACACTACAGAGGCATCCCCTGGGTTATGGAAGGTTTGTGTCTTCAAAATTTGTCAGAAGCAAAACAAATTTCCCATCGACTTCCATCATATAATTGGAGATGCTTCCTCAGGAAATATTGTTGGCATAAAGGCGTAGTACAAGCACATTTATGAATGAAAATTAATTTTTTAACACATACATTGATTATTTTATGATATAATGTCATAATATACTAAACACTTGAATTTAACTTACCATAAATGATGTTGAGTGAGGTGAGGTGGTCCAGTCAGAGTCACTGTACAGTGTTGTGCCAACCACCAAGAAATACACACCAAATATATTTTATAATTTGTAATTTTTTCTCATACAGTGGTCCCTCGATTAACGAACACAATTGGTTCCACAGAGTCGGTTGTTAACTGACAATTTCGTTAACTGAATCTATTATTTCAATGGGGTATTGGGTAATTGGTTCCAACTCACAGAAAAAGTATACATACAAAGTACTGTATACCAGTAATAGAATTAACAAAACATTAAATATAAACTAAATACAGTGTTGTACTGTACAGTATACTGTACAATAATAATGGAAAACAGTAGAATACTATATTTTAACTTACTTTGAGGTGTGTTTGTCGATTCCGCAGCTTTGTTTACATATCAAACAGCTGATTGTAGAGGCAGTAGATGATGTCATGCCATATTCTTTACAGAGTGCATTGGTTCTAATGCTTTCTTCATGTTTCATAATAATTTCTGCACTGTATATTATCAATATGTTAACTAAATTTCAGAATGACCAATGATTTTAATATAAAAAATGCAAAAGTATTCAAGAGCACAACTTTCTTGATATTTTCTCCACTGGAAACGAATGTAAACATAGAACCAATTACTGTATTGGCGGACTAGCCGATCAGCTGATGCGCACAACAAAGCGTGTTTCTCGTAAGGCTTTTGGAAGTTTTGTTCGTTAATGGAATTGAAAATCCTTATGGGAGCTAATTTGTTCACCGAAATTTCGTTAAGTGGACCGTTCGTTAATTGAGGGACCGCTGTACTTCCTTGAGATAATGTACAGTATATATCAGGTGCCTACAAGAGAGCTCAGGCTCTCAACTGGCTCAGCCATGTTTATATTGTTGAATTGAATTGAAACAGTTTTTTTTTCCAGAAGAACACAGATACAGAGTGGATAATAATAACAATATTAACATGGCTGAGCTAAAGGAGAACCTGGAGCTCTCTGTAGCAATTTTGATATATACTATATGATTTATCCTAAGCAAGTATTATGTAACATTTGGTATCATCTGGGAAATAAGAAAAGGTGTAAATAAGAATGCATGTTACCACGGTTATATTACTAAGTAATTGAACGGATGACATTATTATTGAGTGTTTTTTTATTATAATACCGGTAAATTTAATATAACATAAATTGTTAAGGGGAATTGAAAAACAAAAATATATTGGGGAGCAGTTCAACATGGGTTTACAGCATTATGGTTAAAGAAGAGGAGAGCTAAGTCAGGATTGTCTAGGTAGGCAATTATGTAAATAAAATGGTAATTTCTTATCTATTCACATGATAATTTCCGATAAAATTGTTTTTGATGGTACAATAAAGGCACAAAATATAGATACAAGAAATATTAATACTTAGACAAAAGATATTTTTAAGAGATGACGAAAGGGTGGTTTAGTCTTAAGGTTGGGATGGTGGGGGTGTTGGTTCCATTAATCTTCACAACAGATATTTTATGGCGTCTGGGACTGAGAGGAGCGAGCGGGGGTGGTCTTAGCAGCTCAGGCGCCTTTAAGTTGGTATCTCTGATTATTCCGAACTGAAATAATTAATGTCAAGCAAGTGATTGATAGATTTGTAAAAGCTCAAAAGGAGTGCTGGCAGTAGGTGCGCAATATCTTCAAATTTTAACATTTTCAATGAGCAAATTTCGCTTGTGATCCGCTTTTCAAGCAGGTCAATGTCCGTGACAACTATCTTTTTGTGCAGTAACCAGAGATTGTGTTTTTGGGCTATCAAGAGGCCCCCCCTATGTGTGACAGGATCAAAGTTGGTAACACTTGATGATCATTCATTCGTGAGAGTGAGGACGTCAGCAACACAAGATAATCGCACTGTTTATTTTGACTTAACAGAATGTATTTGGTATGTATTTCTCCAGTTAAGTTTCAACAGTCAGTTAACTCAAGAATTTAGGGAGAGTTTTGTTCACGCTTGAGGACTGTATTACCAGGTACAGGGTCCAAGTCTCGATGCTTTCTGGTGAAAGATCGTATGTGGGTTTTCTAAGGCTTTAAGGTCAGCTAACATGTATTACCCAGGTCCTAATATGATGTCAATCTTAGTGTTCATAGTTCTCACTGGAAGGAAATGAGATTGAGCATGTAGAGATTACTATTGTCTGCAAATAAGTTTTATTTTTATGAGTGTGCTGGCGTGACTTTATTGCTTATGTACAACAAAACAGTACAGGACCCAGAATGGAAACCTTGGGGGACGCTTAAGATTGCCAGAGAGTTGAGCTTGGTGATTATTATAGCAGACAGGTCAGTTCCTGTTGGACAGATATGAGAAACCAATCAGGGACAGGCCCTCAACGTCAGAATACAAGTTCAAGTTTTGAGAGGAGGATGGTAAGGATCGTATACAGTATCAAAATAGAGAGGTCCAAGAATATACCGACGAACTGACTGTCATCAGCGAATTTAAGATGTCATTAGTAAAGGATAGCAGAGCACTCTCAGCCGACCTTCTAGCTCTAAACTGAACCGAGAGTCTGTAAGGATGTTACTGACACTGCAGAAGGAATTTAGTCAACTATATGCTAGCTTTCTCCAGTATCTTACTGGCTGGGAGACTGATATGGGGCTGTAATTTTGAAGAGAATCTTTTGTCCCCAGATTTTTTATAAGTCAGTGTAACTTTAGCAATTTTTCAGTTTATCCAGAAAGACACCACTAGTGAAGGAGGAGTTACAATGTGTAGGAGAACAGGCAGGGTGGGCTACTTTCTTAATGATGCCTCCATTGGTATATTATTCGCCTGCTGCTGCATCTTTGACATTTTTATGATGCCAGTAATTCATCCACAGACAGATAAGGACAGCTCATTTTGCTGTTTGTTTTGCAGGTTTAAATTCTCAGTGGTGATCAGGAGGTTTCGCAAGATTTTTTGCCAACATTATTAAAATTTCGGCTGAAGTGGTTGGCAATGAGGGTGGTCTGCTATAACCGAATCATTTATCATAAGAGTCGAGTGGGGGCCGAAGGCCGAGCGGTTCTGTTCTGGCCAGGAATTTATGACATTTCAGGTTTTCTTTTACTGTCACCTGATGCTGATTGGAGCTTATCGGTGGCAATAGCCGTGCATCTGGCATTTCAACTGCTTGAGCATCAGCTTGGATAAGATGATCAAAGCAAGTATTGAAGATGCAAGAAGTTGCAGCTGTTCACGCGTAGGTTGTCGGAGGCATAGACAAGATCCCAGTTAGTATTCAGTTAGGTTGTTTTTAAAAAGGACATGTTGTCGGTGTAGAAGTCTCTGTATTGTACTGAGACTCTACTAGGCCTTTTCAGGTCTTGTGGTTGTTTTTATACATGGCAAAACTGGGAAGTGATCTGAGATATTATTATAAATAATTCCACTTGCATATTGTTAGAGTGTTGCTAGTCCAGATATGACCTATCAGGCAGAGTGTTACCTAGTGCGTGGTCGGCTATAGTGTGAAGAAGAGTTTAGAATGACAGGTAGCAAGAAGGTCTAATACTGAGGCAAGGTTAGTTTCTTGCCTTAATAGATCAAGGTTGAAATATCCTGTAATGTTGCAAAGTTTCCTCTGAACTTATATGATAAAGATAAGCTCCAGTAACTCTTACTTCAAGAAAGCTGCACTTGCTAGTGTAACTTCTGAAGATCATCTACGAGATATTTTGCCCAACATATAGGGCGACACCACCACTGTAAGTCGCGGACATGTTGATGCAGGTCTATTATGTCAGGAATGGTATAATAACATCGTTAGTGAGTTTATCCTAGAACCAAGAAGCACAGGTCAAATTCTAGCAAGAAGAAAATTGATCTAAAGTAAGATCAGATGAAGGGAATACTGCTGATGTTATGGCTAATTACACAGAAGGAACGGGAGGTGTAGAGAGTAGAACTAAACTGTAGAGTCAGAAAGTGGCTAGTTACAGTTTGGGTTGGTGTGAACTCAAAGTGAGTTTGACAGGCATCAGGATCACTATGAGGGAGTATTGGTCGCACACCATGGATAAAGGGGTGTAACACATACCCGTTACACATCTAAGGAACAACACCAGCATCATCAGTGTAGGAATATTGGTACTGATTAAGGAACAATAAGAACTCAGGGCCTGAGGTGTGAAAAAGGAAGGTCAAAGAAAGTTATAATAGTGGGGTAACGTACTCACAAGTGCTGCAACCAACAGAATTAAGATGACCGGTACTGTTGAGGGTGACTCCCAGATAGAGTGGGAGGTGCGCCTGTCACTTGGTCATGGTTGTTGTTTCCCACTGCAGAGGGTGGATGTGTAATACCGAAGTTGGCCGACGGGGACCTCAGGTGATCTGTGTTATTCTGGCTAAATAAACTGTTTCAATATTAATAACACTAACCTAACCAAACACTTACCTAACACTAACCAAACACTAACCTAACCAAATCAACCTAACCAAACACTAACCTAACCTACAACAATATAATAGTAAATCATCTTGTGTGCTGTAGGTGATCACGAGAAGGTCAAGAGGCTGGACTCCCTGGTGACAAAGATGGCCGGCTTTGACAAGTCGTACCCAGTGTGTGGTCAGACCTACAGCCGCAAGGTGGACGTAGAATGTCTTAATGTGTTGGGTTCACTTGGTGCAACAGCTCATAAGGTGAGTGTGTCTAAAGTGTGTGGTGAGGGTGTGTGTAGTGTGTAGTGAGGGTGTGTGTAGTGTGTGGTGATGGTGTGTGTGGTGAGGGTGTGTGTAGTGTGTAGTGATGGTGTGTGTAGTGTGACCCACATCGGTGCTGGGGGGGGGGAATATAATACAGTACTTGTACAGTACTACTCTCTGAAGATTTGGAGATAATGTGTTGTCTGGTGACTGCTGCCATATGTGAAAGTCCCTGTTGATGATTTGATTTTTTTCCTTCATTACACACAAATTGTAGGTCTCAAGTGTTTCTCTTACTATTGACCTACACAAACATATATTGTTTCTCACTATTGATCATTTTTATTTATTTTTTTAATTATGGTTACTATAATTATCACATTTTATTTTATTAAAATTTTTATATATATATTTTATTTTTATTTTTAATAACAATAATTATATATATACAGATATATATATTATTATTATTATATTATTATTATTATTATTTATTATTATTGTTGTTGTTATTATAATTATATTTTTGCCCCCAAGCTCCCATGTGGGTCAGTGACCTGTTTGGGTGGCTAATGCTCTAAAAAAAGAAACACTTGAGACCCTACAATTGTGTGTAAATGAGGCAGAAAGTCAGATCATCAACCTGGGACTTGGTCACATATGGCAGCAGGGTCTACCATTAGACAACACATTATGCTTCTAATATCTTCCTCCCTGTTTGGTAGCTGCTCTCCTATTGTACATTCATGTTATCACTCTTCAGATTTGCACTGACATACGACTCTTGGCCAGTATGAAGGAACTGGAGGAACCCTTTGAAACGAGTCAGATTGGGTCAAGTGCCATGCCTTACAAGCGCAACCCGATGCGCAGTGAGCGGTGTTGCTCCTTGGCACGCTTCCTCATGGCTCTACCGGCCAACGCCCTCAACACCTCGGCGACCCAGTGGATGGAACGCACTCTAGACGATAGTGCTAACAGGTGATGACTTTTTATTTTTTTTCCTTCCCCTTTACCTCTCAATACAGTTGGAGTAGAAAGAATCTGGGCTCAACCAGAAGCTTCATCTTTCCTATTGGTGTTTTGTCTTTGTTCTGCTCCCTTGGGTCGTCAGACCTTTGTATTAATATTGGTTTATTTATATAGTGCTGCTTAATATTTTCTTTATTTATTTAGTTATTTATTTTTTATACTGCGGTGGAGTTAGTGAGCCCGCTGAGGTCCCTGTGTAGCTATGGCAGTACAGTATATTCTCGATTTAAAGGAATCCAGTATAACAAATTCTCAAATTAGCGGGAGGAATTTTTTCCGTTATTTTTCGCTCAATTTAGTGAACTAGTTCGCTAAATTGAGTTATAATTCCGTTAATACATTCACCCATACGGAGACACCTCAGACACATGATGTGTACGGAGACACCTCAGACACATGATGTGTACGGAGACACCTCAGACACATGATGTGTACGGAGACACCTCAGACACATGATGTGTACAGAGACACCTCAGACACATGATGTGTACAGAGACACCTCAGACACATGATGTGTACGGAGACACCTCAGACACATGATGTGTACGGAGACACCTCAGACACATGATGTGTACGGAGACACCTCAGACACATGATGTGTACAGAGACACCTCAGACACATGATGTGTACGGAGACACCTCAGACACATGATGTGTACGGAGACACCTCAGACACATGATGTGTACGGAGACACCTCAGACACATGATGTGTACAGAGACACCTCAGACACATGATGTGTACGGAGACACCTCAGACACATGATGTGTACATACAAACATTATTCAAGGCTTACCTTAAACTATGGGGTTCGGTGTTTGTTTGAATTTGTTCTATAATTTGCCAACTTTGTTCCAATTGCTAGCTGCCATCTGTTAACTTTATCCCACACACCACTTCCTTTCTGAGACTTATGGCATGATGTCCAAGTACAGTTGACCAAGAGGGAGCAACACACACGGTGGTGGCAGGACACAGACTGAGTGGATGTAAACAAACCCCATACACCGAGTGGCATGTTTGGCGCAGAATTTAACAGAATCTCGCTTGATTTAGTGAACTAATTCGCTAAATTGAGCAAAAATAAAGAAAAGTTCGATTTAGCTGAAATTTTGAAAAGGTCAGGTTAAATTGAGAAAATACTGTAGTAGTAGTGGTAGACATGGTGGTGTAGTAGTATTGGTAGACATGGTAGTAGTATTAGTAGTAGTGGTAGACATGGTAGTAGTATTAGTAGTAGTAGCGATCAGAACAAACTGTGTGATGTTGATGGGGGAATTCAGCTGGATATCCTCTGTGTAACTTTATCATGGTTGTATTAATCAGACCAACATTATTCTTCCCAAGACACATTCTCCATTTCATGTTCCCAGACCTGCTGCAGGAGCTCTGGGTGGTGATGTGTACTGATAGTTGCTTATGTATTAGGATAGTTAATATTAAGGTAAATAAATGGTGGCGAAGGTGTGGCTATTGGGGGAGGCTGGAGGCCACGTGGTAGACATGGTAGTAGTATTAGTAGTACTGTAGTAGTAACTCAAGTTAACATTACAGACGCATAAGCCTGGCAGAATCGTTCCTGGTGGCAGACAGTGTCCTCACCACCCTGCAGAACATTATGGAAGGTCTCGTCGTCTACCCCAGAGTGATCAGTCGACACATCGCTCAGGAGCTTCCGTTCATGGCCTCGGAGAACGTCATCATGGCTATGGTCAAGGCTGGGGGTAATCGACAGGTAAGAGTCCGACTAATTTATGTTTTATACACCAGTACTTGTCGACAAAGCTTACAGCGCCCTCCTTCAATCCATAAACAGTGTGTGTGCCTAATGTCTGTGCGATCAGAACAAACTGTGTGATGTTGATGGGGGAATTCAGCTGGATATCCTCTGTGTAACTTTATCATGGTTGTATTAATCAGACCAACATTATTCTTCCCAAGACACATTCTCCATTTCATGTTCCCAGACCTGCTGCAGGAGCTCTGGGTGGTGATGTGTACTGACCTGCTGCAGGAGCTCTGGGTGGTGATGTGTACTGACCTGCTGCAGGAGCTCTGGGTGGTGATGTGTACTGACCTACTGCAGGAGCTCTGGGTGGTGATGTGTACTGACCTGCTGCAGGAGCTCTGGGTGGTGATGTGTACTGACCTACTGCAGGAGCTCTGGGTGGTGATGTGTACTGACCTGTTGCAGGAGCCTGGGCAGGATGTGTACTGACCTGCTGCAGGAGCTCTGGGTGGTGATGGGTACTGACCTGCTGCAGGAGCCTGGGTGGTGGTGTGTACTGACCTGCTGCAGGAGCCTGGGTGGTGATGTACTGGGACCCGGCTGCAGGAGCTCTGGGTAGGAGATGTGTACTGACCTGCTGCAGGAGCTCTGGGTGGTGGTGTGTAATTTGTATCTCATGTAGGAGCCTGGGGTGGTGGTGGCACTGACCTGCTGCAGGAGCCTGGGTGGTGGTGTGTACTGACCTGCTGCAGGAGCTCTGGGTGGTGGGTGTGTACTGACCCTGCTGCAGGAGCTCTGGGTGGTGGTGTACTGGACCCGCGCTGCAGGAGCCTGGGTGTGATGTACTGACCTGCTGCAGGAGCCTTGCAGATGTACTGGACCTGGCTGCAGGAGCCTGGGTGGTGGTGTGTACTCTGTGGTCTCAAGGCAGGAGCTCTGGGTGGTGGTGTACTGACCTGCTGCAGGAGCTCTGGGTGGTGGTGTGTACTCTGTGGTCCTGCTGCAGGAGCTCTGGGTGGTGGTGTGTACTCTGTGGTCCTGCTGCAGGAGCTCTGGGTGGTGGTGTGTACTCTGTGGTCTTGCTGCAGGAGCTCTGGGTGGTGGTGTGTACTCTGTGGTCCTGCTGCAGGAGCTCTTGGTGGTGATGTGTACTCTGTGGTCTTGCTGCAGGAGCTCTGGGTGGTGGTGTGTACTCTGTGGTCTTGCTCAACACTGGACTCATTGGTACTGATTGTGTTTTCCTCCTTTGAATGCATGGAAGCATTAATAATTCTTCACCACCAAGTTATTAGAAATGCTGTTGTGTATCATCCTGGTCACCCAGGTACAGATCGGGAATTCATGGATCAATTTGGTTTGTTTCTTGAGACTTTCTCAGGAAGGAATGGGTGACCATTTATATGTGCTCACTTTAATTATTGTTTTGACAACCCATCTCTGAAACCTTTTTCTATTGACTTGGAAATTCTCGATAAAACTTTTTTTGTCAATCTTGTGTCGTGTCCAACACATCCTCCTGGACACACACTAGGCCTAGTTTTGTCTCTTGTTGACTGTGATTGTGTATTAGCTGTTGCAGTTGACCTGATAGATCCAGCAATCTCTGACTGAAGTTTGGTTACTTTTGGTTTTAATGTCCCAGTTATTGTCCAGAGGTCACCAAGAGAATTACAGTACAAGATGACTCTATGGTATGACTCCTCTTTAAGTAGGCAGCTACCAAACAAGGAGGTACTACCGCCTGGGAAGATATTGGAGGCATAATGTGTTGTCTAATGGTAGACCCTGCTGCCATATGTGACCAAGTCCCAGGTTGATGATCTGACTTTCTGCCTCATTTACACACAATTGTAGGGTCTCAATAAATATAACTGTACTCACTCATGATATGTTCTATTCTTTCTATTTTATTCTCCTATGTTATCAGTTGACATTAGTATTAAAGTGGGGCCTTCTCAGATGGGTCCCACTGGTCGGGAAGGTTGTGGACCCCAGGGCCAACCTGATCATCATCAAACTACTGGGGCCTCAACTGACGTCACTCCTTCACCTTCTGTTTCCTTCATGTTGTCAAGCAAAGATCTGGCCTCATGCTGGATAACCATAAGGCTCACAGGGGCATTGTGTTGATTCTGGTCCTCCATCCACATTGCCAGCATCTTTTCCACCTTCTCTATCACAGTGCTTCTAGTCCGAGTCATCTTAGTAGCACTCAGAGAAGAACCACTTCCAGCATTAACCTTAATCTTGTCAGCGTTGGTCTGGATAGTACACACTGTTGTAGGGGTTACACCAAGCACAGCGGCTATGTCCACTGCACGTTCCCCTTTTTCAAATCGGATTAATACATCCATTTTCGTAGCCAGGGTAATGGTCTTACGTTGCCTCTTCACTACACGAGCATCAGTAGCACTTGCTGGGTGCTTGGAAACCATTTCTAATGGCTATAGTACAGTTTTAGAGCAACAGCACTTAAGCACACACAAATGATGTGAAGTCGTAACAGAGGCTGGCTTGGCGTCGCTTGGGGACGCTGTGACGTTCCACAAGTGAGGGCAGCGTGCAGAGCCGAGAGAGCGTAGTGCGGCCAGACAAGAGCGGGTGATGCACCGTAGAAAGTAGTCCGTGACGATGCAAAATGATGTCGTATCGGATCACCGGGACATTAAACGAATTTTTGGTCTTTAAAGTTCAGCGACATAGTACCGAAACAATGTTAAGCGAGACGATTTTAAGCGAGAACTTGCTGTCCTCAAATTAATTGCTGTCTTATACGGATTCAAGCAATGCAAGATATATTTTTCTACGTTAAGTCAGTAATATTTTTTAAGGAAACAATAATTACTCCCATGCACCACACATCTCTACCTTCACTTGTAAGCCTACCCACATGCCGCCACTCGGCCAATCCGCACACTGGTTCTTTGTTGATCGTAAACCCGACATCATATAGCTCCACTATTATCGGTCAGTATCGAACATTGTACTTATCATTGGTGTTTTTTTCTTATACACAGTGAGAGGACAGCATTGACATTTAAATTGATCTGTGTTTTACTGGCTGAAATTATATTTTCTGTGTTTTCGTGACTAAGGTGCTCGACTGTTGTTTTGAAAATGTGAGAAGTGTCGGCCGCACTTATTGATTTTGTTATCATCATTCACTCAGTTTTTTGTGACTGTGAAGTGAGCAGTGTAACTTTAAAACTGTCTGGGAAGGCCAAGACAACTGTGTGTCTGAGGTGAAGCTCGACATTGTGAAGCAGCATGAGACTCCCCAGAGGCTGTGTGGGACTCAGAGTAATGTCTCCACTCCACCTACAAGACTCCCCTTAGCCTCGAAGGGGACATGTGTTGTCGGTGATACGTGTGTGTTTGGGGACTGGCTGAGAACGTATCCCATTGTACCTGTTTAGTCCTGGACAAATATGTTAGGATGCTGATAGTGACTCCTGGTACTGTACTTGTTGTTGTGTTTACTACAGTAGTTGTAAGTCAGGGGTTGAGCAGATGTAATGGTGTAGATGATGCTGAGGCTATTTGATTTACCTCATTCAATACTTACCTAAATATTGTTAATACTGAACAGCACTGTGTCCTACTGCAGTACATAACGGTTGTTTTATCTCATGCTAGGAGTGCCACGAGGAGATCCGGGTCCTGAGTCAGGCGGCAGGGAACAACGTCAAGCAGGAGGGCGGTGAAAACGACCTGGTAGAGAGGATCAAGGCCGCCCCTTACTTCACTCCCATACACGACCACATTGATGACCTCCTCGACCCAGCCACCTTTATTGGACGAGCTCCCCAGCAGGTGAGTCTGCTCTTAACCCACCACCACCAGCCACCTACTTGTGGGTTATAACTGTTAACATTATCATCTACTTGTGGGTTATAACTGTTAACATTATCATCTGCTTGTGGGTTATAACTGTTAACATTATCATCTACTTGTGGGTTATAACTGTTAACATTATCATCTACTTGTGGGTCATATCATATCGTGTTTGTCTTACACTTGGTCAACTCTGCTTTTCATTATAAATTATACCAGAACAACAACATTGTATAATATCATATCATAAACATCAGAGCCGCACCTGACCCCCAAGCAGACCAACACTGTCCACACCTGTTTATTTTTACAGTATTTTATTTATTAATTTATTTTTTACAGGTGGAGGAGTTTATCAAGGAGGAAGTCGAACCTGTATTGAAGAAGTATGAGGGACAACTGGGTGGTACTGTGTCTCTCTCCATTTAGATTATGTTGTTAATACTACCACACAGTGTACTGTACTGTACTGGTAGGTTGCGTAATACAGTATGCTGGTATATTGTGTAATACAGTATACAGGTAGATTGAGTAATGCAGTATACAGTACTGTACTGTACTGGTAGGTTGCGTAATACAGTATGCTGGTATATTGTGTAATACAGTATACAGGTAGATTGAGTAATGCAGTATACAGTACTGTACTGTACTGGTAGGTTGCGTAATAAAAGTATATAATGCTTTATAGTGTACATTAAGTATAGATGACTTGTTATATAACAGTTAATAAATGTCAGTGCCATTATTTCATACATTATTGTTTCAGAATGTCTCTTCAGGTCACAAATTATACAGTGTATAATAATTTGTGTACTGACTGATTATAAGGATATTTCTTTTCATTATAATACAGGGTGAGAGAGCCAGTTCTTGGTGTGGGTGAGAGAGCCAGTTCTTGGTGTGTGGGTGTGGGAGAGCCTGGGGTTCTTGTGTGGGGTGAGAGGAGCCTGTCTCTTTGGTGTGGGGTGAGAGTCAGTCTTTGGTGGTGGGAGAGCCAGTTCTGGTGTGTGGGGTGGGAGAGCCTGCCCTTGGTGTGGGTGGGAGAGCCAGTTCCAGGGGTGGGAGACCAGTTCCTAGGGTGTGGCTGGGGAGAGCCAGTTCCTGGTGTGGGTGGGAGCCTGGGGTTCTTAGGGTGTGGCTGGGAGGAGCCAGTTCTCAGTGGTGGGAGAGCCTGGGTTCTTGTGTGGAGAGCCAGTTCCTGGTGGGGCGGGAGAGCCAGTTCTGGTGTGGGTGGGAGAGCCAGTTCTGGGTGTGGGGTGGGAGAGCCAGTTCTTGGTGTGGGGTGAGAGAGCCTTTGGGTTCTTGGTGTGGTTGGGAGAGCCAGTTCTTGGTGTGGTGGGAGAGCCAGTTCTGGTGGGTGGGAGAGCCAGTTCTTGGTGTGGGTGAGAGAGCCAGTTCTTAGGTGTGGGTGGGAGAGCCAGTTCTTGGTGTGGGTGAGAGAGCCAGTTCTTAGGTGTGGGTGGGAGAGCCAGTTCTTGGTGTGGGTGAGAGAGCCAGTTCTTGGTGTGGGTGGGAGAGCCAGTTCTTAGGTGTGGTTGGGAGAGCCAGTTCCCAGTCTAAGACAACCTTGATTGTTTCCTCCATTAGCTAAGTCAACAATTATGTTATTGTTCCGGAATTGTAACTCAACAATTTAGGACTGTGTGAAATAAATGATACACAATAATAGAGAAGGAAGTTCACCTCCATCATCAACAACACATTCGGATAACTTGTGGATAAACTACTTTGTAATACATCTTCATTACTGTAACTTTGTTAGATTTTTCATAATAAATGTTTAAAATGAAGCAGATTATGTGTAATGAATTGTTTGGTTAGGTCAGGTCAGGTAAGGTTAAGTTAGGTTAGGTCAGGTCAGGTAAGGTTAAGTTAGGTTAGGTTAGTTTTGACTGTTATCATTATGTTTTGTTGCCAGACATAAGAGGGTTTGTTGTGGTGTGTCAGGATGGCTGTACTGGTCCATCTTATCACTGAGTGCCTTATGTGTAGTATCTCTCTCTCTCTCTCTCTCTCTCTCTCTCTCTCTCTCTCTCTCTCTCATGCTGTTATTTGTGGTAATATTTAATAAACTACTCTGTTTTATCATTAATTATTAGTTGTAATTTCCCTTCAATTTTAGAATGTTAAGTAGACATGTTGACGATAATTTTTTTTTTTACTATTTGTGACCAGTGGTTAGGTACTTATATCCCCACTCAATGGTTTAATACTGTATACACTACACAATGGTTTAATACTGTATACACTACACAATGGTTTAATACTGTATACACTACACAATGGTTTAATACTGTATACACTACACAATGGTTTAATACTGTATACACTACACAATGGTTTAATACTGTATACACTACACAATGGTTTAATACAGTATACACTACACAATGGTTTAATACTGTATACACTACACAATGGTTTAATACTGTATACACTACACAATAGTTTAATACTGTATACACTACACAATGGTTTAATACTGTATACACTACACAATAGTTTAATACTGTATACACTACACAATAGTTTAATACTGTATACACTACACAATGGTTTAATACTGTAATCCACTACACAATAGTTTAATACTATATACACTACACAATAGTTTAATACAGTATACACTACACAATAGTTTAATACTGTATACACTACACAATGGTTTAATACTGTATACACTACACAATGGTTTAATACTGTATACACTACACAATAGTTTAATACTGTATACACTACACAATAGTTTAATACTGTATACACTACACAATGGTTTAATACTGTATACACTACACAATGGTTTAATACAGTATACACTACACAATAGTTTAATACTGTATACACTACGCAATGGTTTAATACTGTATACACTACACAATGGTTTAATACTGTATACACTACACAATAGTTTAATACTGTATACACTACACAATAGTTTAATACTGTATACACTACACAATGGTTTAATACTGTATACACTACACAATGGTTTAATACTGTATACACTACACAATGGTTTAATACTGTATACACTACACAATGGTTTAATACTGTATACACTACACAATAGTTTAATACAGTATACACTACACAATGGTTTAATACTGTATACACTACACAATGGTTTAATACTGTATACACTACACAATAGTTTAATACAGTATACACTACACAATGGTTTAATACTGTATACACTACACAATGGTTTAATACTGTATACACTACACAATAGTTTAATACTGTATACACTACACAATGGTTTAATACAGTATACACTACACAATGGTTTAATACTGTAATCTACTACACAATGGTTTAATACTGTATACACTACACAATGGTTTAATACTGTATATACTACACAATGGGTTAATACTGTGTACACTACACAGTGGTTTGATACTGTAATCCACTACACAATAGTTTAATACTATATACACTACACAATAGTTTAATACAGTATACACTACACAATAGTTTAATACTGTATACACTACACAATGGTTTAATACTGTATACACTACACAATGGTTTAATACTGTATACACTACACAATAGTTTAATACTGTATACACTACACAATAGTTTAATACTGTATACACTACACAATGGTTTAATACTGTATACACTACACAATGGTTTAATACAGTATACACTACACAATAGTTTAATACTGTATACACTACGCAATGGTTTAATACTGTATACACTACACAATGGTTTAATACTGTATACACTACACAATAGTTTAATACTGTATACACTACACAATAGTTTAATACTGTATACACTAGCTATAAATGGTTTTTCTAATACTGTATACACTACACAATAGTTTAATACTGTATACACTACACAATGGTTTAATACTGTATACACTACACAATAGTTTAATACTGTATACACTACACAATAGTTTAATACTGTATACACTACACAATGGTTTAATACAGTATACACTACACAATGGTTTAATACTGTATACACTACACAATGGTTTAATACTGTATACACTACACAATAGTTTAATACTGTATACACTACACAATGGTTTAATACTGTATACACTACACAATAGTTTAATACTGTATACACTACACAATGGTTTAATACTGTATACACTACACAATGGTTAATACAGTATACACTACACAATGGTTTAATACTGTATACACTACACAATGGTTTAATACTGTATACACTACACAATAGTTTAATACTGTATACACTACACAATGGTTTAATACTGTATACACTACAGTTTAATACGTATACACACAATGGTTTAATACTGTATACACTACACAATGTTTAATACTGTATACAAAATTTAATACTGTATACACTACACAATGGTTTAATACTGTATACACACACAATGGTTTAATACTGTATACACTACACAATGGTTTAATACTGTATACACTACACAATGGTTTAATACTGTATACACTACACAATGGTTTAATACTGTATACACTACACAATTTAACAGTTGACAATGGTTTAATACTGTATACACTACACAATGGTTTAATACTGTATACACTACACAATGGTTTAATACTGTATACACTACACAATGGTTTAATACTGTATACACTACACAATGGTTTAATACTGTATACACTACAATGGTTTAATACTGTATACACTACACAATGGTTTAATACTGTATACACTACACAATGGTTTAATACAGTATACACTACACAATAGTTTAATACAGTATACACTACACAATAGTTTAATACTGTACACTAACAATGGTTTAATACGTATACACTACTGGTTTAATACTGTATACACTGGTTTAATACTGTAACACTACACATTTAATACTGTATCACCATGGTTTAATACTGTACACTACACAATGGTTTAATACTGTATACACTACACAATGGTTTAATACTGTATACACTACACAATGGTTTAATACTGTATACACTACACAATGGTTTAATACTGTATACACTACACAATGGTTTAATACTGCATACACTACAATAGTTTAATAAACAGTATACACTACACAATAGTTTAATACTGTATACACTACACAATGGTTTAATACTGTATACACACAATGGTTTAATACTGTATACATTACACAATGGTTTAATACAGTATACACTACACAATAGTTTAATACTGTATACACAACAATGGTTTAATACTGTATACACTACACAATGGTTTAATACAGTATACACTACACATGGTTTAATACTGTATACACTACACAATAGTTTAATACAGTATACACTACAAATGGTTTAACACAGTATACACTACACAATAGTTTAATACTGTATACACTACACAATGGTTTAATACAGTATACACTACACAATGGTTTAATACTGTATACACTACACAATGGTTTAATACTGTATACACTACACAATAGTTTAATACTGTATACACTACACAATGGTTTAATACACAGTACACACAGTGTGGCAGGCAGAACACACAGTGTAGCAGGCAGTACACACAGTGTGGCAGGCAGCACACACAGTGGCAGGCAGTACACTCAGTGTGTGGCATGCACACAGTGTGTGGCAGGCAGTACACACTGTGGCAGGCAGTATACACAGTGTGGCAGGCAGTACTACAGTGTGGCAGGCAGTACACACTGTGTGTGTGGCAGGCAGTATACACAGTGTGGCAGGCAGTACACACTGTGGCAGGCAGCATACACTGTGACAGGCAGTATCACAGTGTGGCAGGCAATACACACTGTGGCGGGTAGTGCACACACTGTGGCAGGCAGCACACACGGTGTGACAGGCAGTACACACTGTGTGGCAGGCAGTACACACTGTGGCAGGCAGCATACACTGTGACAGGCAATACACACAGTGTGGCAGGCAGACACACTGTGGCAGGTAGTGCACACACTGTGGCAGGCAGCACACACGGTGTGACAGGCAGTATACACTGTGTGGCAGGCAGTACACACACTGTGGCAGGCAGTACACACAGTGTGGCAGGCAGTACACACAGTGTGTGGCAGGCAGTACACACGGTGTGGCAGGCAGTGTACACAGTGTGGCAGGCAGTACACACAGTGTGGCGGGCAGTACACACAGTGTGGCAGGCAGTACACACGGTGTGGCAGGCAGTATACACTGTGTGCAGGCAGTACACCCAGTGTGGCAGGCAGCACACATGGTTTGGCAGGTACACACAGTGTGGCAGGCAGTACACAGTGTGGCAGGGGTACACACAGTGTGGCAGGTACACACGGTGTGCGGCAGTACACACAGTGTGGCAGGCAGTACACACAGTGGCAGGCAGTACACACAGTGTGGCAGGCAGCACACACGTGTGACAGGCAGTATACACTGTGTGGCAGGCAGTACACCCAGTGTGGCAGGCAGCACACATGGTTTGGCAGGCAGTACACACAGTGTGGCAGGCAGTACACACAGTGTGTGGCAGGCAGTACACACAGTGTGGCGGCAGTACACACAGTGTGGCAGGCAGTACACACGGTGTGGCAGGCAGCACACACGGTGTGGCAGGCAGTATCACAGTGTGTGGCAGGCAGTACACACTGTGGCAGGCAGTACACACGGTGTGGCAGGCAGTACACACAGTGTGGCAGGCAGTACACACAGTGTGGCAGGCAGTACACACGGTGTGGCAGGCAGTACACACAGTGTGACAGGCAGTGCACACGGTGTGGCAGGGCAGTGCACACAGTGTGGCAGGCAGTACACACGGTGTGGCAGGCAGTACACACGTGGCAGGCAGTGCACATGGTGTGGCAGGCAGTACACACGGTGTGGCAGGGCAGTACACACAGTGTGTGGCGCAGTACACACAGTGTGGCTGGCAGTACACACGGTGTGGTAGGCAGTACACACAGTGTGGCTGGCAGCGCACATGGTGTGGCAGGCAGCACACAGTGTGGCAGGCAGCACACACGGTGTGGCAGGCAGTACACACAGTGTGGCTGGCAGCACATGGTGTGGCAGGCAGTACACACAGTGTGGCAGGCAGTACACACAGTGTGGCGAGTGCAGTACACACGGTGTGGCAGGCAGTACACACAGTGTGGCAGGCAGTACACACAGTGTACAGTACACACAGTGTGGCAGGCAGTACACACGGTGTGGCAGGCAGTACACACAGTGTGGCAGGCAGTACACACGGTGTGGCAGGCAGTACACACGGTGTGGCAGGCAGTACACCCATTATAATTAGTTTATATTGTGTCCCGTATTTTTTTAGAATCGAAATTCCAAGCTTCTGGTGAAGACATAAAAATGTCTTGATTATCTTATATCTGAATGTAAATTTGTAATTGTTTCCTTATGTAAACTTTGTAGAATGTGTTTTTACTTTTGTACAGCAATGAGAGACTGTAAGAAGCAGTTGTGAAGTATAAAAAGAATTAGAAATTATATGTTGATGAAACAAGAAAGTATTGGAGCATTGTGTTTTGTTTACTCTCTCTTGCTAGGCTGAAGTGGCTTAGGGTGTCAAGCTTGTGTGGTGGATAATTATCGTGTTAACTAAAGTGTAATATGTTCATTATAGTCTGAAGAGTAAGGTAGTAGTTAGAGAGAGCACTGCATTTGGCGGGGATAACATTATTTTGAGTAAATTGATTTGTGGCCTTTTATATGTAGGCTACATGGATGGAGAGCACATGTTCATTATATTTTTATTTATAATTATATTTCTGTTATGTTTCTAAAGCTGTGTTTTTATTAAACCAGTTTTAATGGGAGCAGTGGTATTAAAATAAACACCTGTCAGGAGGTTGTTAGCCAGAAATAAGGTAAGGGTCTGTGTTTAACATTTAATCTCTCTGTTAACAGAAGCTGTTATGTCAGTCTCCTCTCATATAATGGGCCTATGGGCTGACGATACATCCCCAGTGAGTCCAAGAAGAGGGTGTACTTTGATAGGACTAGGGTGTGTTTTCCTGGGGCTGGGATAGGGCATGTAACGGAGAGGATAGATAGGGTCTTGTCAGGGGAGTTCCAATCCAGTAGTGTGTCTTAGTGTGGGAGGTAACGACATAGGAAAGGTTAGGAGGAGGAACTTTTCAAGAGGAATAGGGAGGCGCTGGGGAAGGTTAGAGATAGGAGGGATCCCGATAGTATGTGGTGTCTTGCCTAGAAGAGGGGTTGGTCGTGAATGGCTGTCCAGGGCAATTGCTATAAATTCGACTGAAACATGTATTAATGATACAATAAAGGGTGAAATAGGAAATGAGTCTCTATGGGTAGAAATTGCAGAAGGAAGAGAAAAACTAATTATAAGAGTGATTTACAGGCAGGATAGGAGTTGTAATAACGGATTTAAGTTGGATAAGTGTACGTTTAGGAAGGAACTGGTTCACAAATAGGGTGGTGGATAAGTGGAACAAGATTAGCAACTTTGTAGTAAGTGCTGGAATGCTGGAAAGTTTTAAAGGAGGCAAGATAGATTCTTGAACTATAGAGGGTGGTTCTAACTCCCGACAGGAGCTGCCATGCACAGGCCAACCGGCCTATTGTAGACTCCTTATTTTCTTTTGTTTTTATGTAACACAGGAAGTAGACACAGTGTGGCAGGCAGCACACACAGTGTTATATTCGTTATGTTTTTCATCCAAAACTGATCAGGAAATCCTTGAACAGAGAGAGAGAGAGCGCGCGCATACCTAGCTCCTGTAGTTCACTGTCCTGGCCAATACATCTTTGAGCAGATATAAGAGAGAAAGTCCTGCCACTGAACCAGCTACTCCCCCGGCATCACTCAGGAGCTGGGCTACCGTGTGGTCATCTTCCTCCTTCAGTACCACCATCTTCTCCTGCAGGAATCTCACAATCAACGGCGGGTACAGATCAAAGCCTCTGTCTGTAGAAAACTCACCAAAGGTGCTGTGAAGGTGTCGACATTTTATGTAGCAGCCATCACGAAGGTCACTCAGATCTCTGGCGTCGCTCAAGGTGGTGTTTTGGTTCATCTTTATTTTCTTCCAGTCTTCTCCGATGCCTTCCAGACCTTTGAAGTAGCTGGGGATTGAGGCATACTGGGTTTGGTTACATAGTTGAAGGGGCTTCGGCTGTTTGGTCATGTAAGATGGTATATAACAACCAAAAATACGTCCAATTTGGGTAGTGATACACTGCCGGACACACGAGCCGAAACTACCACCCTCTGCCTGTTGTTTATTGTTCAGGTGTTGATAGTTGACCGAGTGGTAGGTGGCCACCACTCTCTCGTACGTGTTCTTGGCTACCATATTGGCCATCAGTGGGGGTTCACCGTAATTGTTCACCGTGAAATAGATCTGTGGGTGATGACCATATATATCTTTCTTCTCCACCGTCTCTTTAAACAGGATCTGAATAAGTTGGAAGGACGAGTTGGTGTCGCTCATGTTGAATGAGAAGCAGCGGTTGAGGGCAGTCTGGATGGGCTGCCACATCTTTGTACAGAACGAGTCAGACTCACACAAACTCCCAATGTAGGTGTCGTCTTTTCTCATGGCGAAAAAAGCTTCAATTATGTCTGTTATATTCCAGGCAGCTTGTGTCCATATTTCCTCTATAGATGTTGACCAATGACCGCGTAGTGTTTCCAGTACCTCCAGCACCTTAGGGAACCTCTCCTCCTTGGGCAATGTCAACAACTCACCTTCAGAAATGTTAAGGCCAAGATTAGCAACTAAGTGAGGAAAACTGAGGGGTGGCCATCTGCACACAGTGAGAACCAGAGGCTGTGAGGAGGTGGTGAGGTGTTCGCGGCTGGTGGATAATGTCATGTGGTGGTGCAGGAGGAAGGCCTGTACATGCCACAACCCCACGATCATTCCACAGATAAACATACAAGCTTTCATCCCTCGAGTGTGTAGTAACAGAAGTGTACGAACTCTTACTGACATTCCAATGACTGGTCTGGATAACATTATGTTCACATGATCTACCACGTCAAAGAGGGAATAGCCCAGATAAAGACCAAGTATTCCCCCAAGGGAACACAACAGCCGAATAAAGTAAAAAAGTCGACAATTCTCCTCAACTACCATGCCCCTGGAGACGAGAGTTTGTGGTCGAGGCAGATGAGTGCATGAGTCGCGGCACTTGTTAACTCTGTCTGCGAGTGTAGCGGCCAGCTGCATGGCGGGAGGGACAACATAGTCAACAGCAGGTAGAGAGAACCCAACTTCCTCACAGGAAGGCAAGTCATTAGTGTTGATGAAGGGGATGACACTCGGCACCTCATCCATTGCTTCATTCAACAAACACTTCACTTGACATTCCGTCGCTGGTGTCTCGTGAGGCCGACAGTCCAGGACACGACTTGCCAGACGACGAGCAACGCTGATGGATATGTTGTCATCTTGAGCTTTAATAGAGGACCCCAAGTTGACACGGGTGAACACTGGCTGAGTCGTGTAAACTCTCATGGCCTCTAGGGAGTGCACGCTGGTGCCTATCCACATGATGACGACGCCCAGGTAGTGGAGCAGTGTAGTTAAATCCTCCAACATCTTTTCATCTGTCATGTGACCACAACGCTGACAGGCGTACATAAATGCATGGATCCCAACATCCCACACATTGAGTAAAGATACCCCTACGAACAAGCCCAAGCTGCCGCCTGTGTCTGAGAGGAACCTGGAGAATGGGTACGTCTTCACCTCCTCCTCTCGCCTTACATCTGTAGTGGTGGCCTCTAGGATCACAGACCGGTCTACGCCCCACTTCTCTGACATGTCGTGGACCCATCTCTTTCTCCTACACTTCTGAAGACACGAGTCATTCACAAGTATTCTACTCTCATACAGTTCCTTTATAAGTTTAGATGAGCTGCAAGTGTTATTTAGAGTTTCATTAAAGGTCGGGCCATAAACAGGGAGACAGCTGAGGTGTTGTGAGGCCCTGGTTATGTGTGAGTGTAGAGAACAGCGGCCGTGTGAGTAAGTGACCTCGGTCACACACGACCCCTTCACCAAGGTGGAGTCTACCAACTGTGGACGGGACAACACACTCGGCTCGTTTTCCAATTTTTTAAGGACATAAGTTTGGTCAAATAGCTGTTGAGAATACTTCAAGATGGAATCCATATTATCACTGTAAGTGTCTGTATAAACATCGGCCTCGTGTAAGTAAATATATACCAATCCAGAGAAGCTGAGGTGGTAGTACAGGAAGTTCTGAAAACCACAAGTTGAGTTGCAAGATTGTTGGACAAGGTCACATGCCATGCTGAGAGCGTTGTAGGTCACCAAGACGCCCTCTGCCGTGGTCCACCTGCACAGCCCTACCTCAGGTTTTCTTTCAATGTATAAGTTGAGGAAAGTTAGTCCAGGCGGCGCATTGATGGTGAGACAGGGACCCAGGGGAGAAAAGGAGCGTCTCCACATGCTCTTGTTGTCGTCAGTGATCAGAGTGTGTCTACCTCTCCCGACCATCTTCACGGTTTGCTCTATACTCCAGTAGGCCTCGTGCCATAGCCTCCCCACTGACATGTTCCTTGGTAGGCCTTTCAGGTTAAGAAAGTTTTCCTTAACTTGGTCTTTGTCACCGGAGATGTCGGCCCCCAGGCGTTGGAGAGCGTTAGGTTCGAAGGGCGGGTACGGGCAGATGGAAACGGGTGGCAGGCGGTAGTGAGGGCTGGGGTGGAGGGAGATCATGAACACTGTGGGCTGCTCCATGAACACGTCCAGGTTGAGGCTGACTTGGTACACCAGCACCACCGTCACCAACCCCGTCACCACCATACTCCACACCATACTCCACACCTTCCTGCTTCCACCTGCTGCTCCCCACACTCCTCTCCACCTGGCCATTCTGTCATGACAAACAATAAATTAATATAGGCATGTCACTGCTGGTGTTGTGACAGTCAGCGATGCGTCGGACAGAAGTAACAGCAAGTTCCTTTCAGCTACAGTCACCAAACTCACATTAACTTGCTTCACTGCTGCTGTAACATAGAGAGAGGCGCGAAACTGTCTCCTTCATACACTCTGTCCATCAGTAAGAGCAGCGGCGAACAAGAATGACAGCAGCCAACTTGGCCGCAGGTTCATAAATGGGATAAATGAGTCCCTATAATTTACCATAGTGATTAATTAATAATAAACATAAAATAAAATAAGAAAATTAACAATAACTTGCTAAATCAAGATGATAACATCAGTAAAGGAAGACTTGTTCACTGCAGCAATGGTTCCCAAGACGGAGCTCTGGTACACAAGAGTTCCACAAATTATAATAAGGAAAACATTAATCAATCAACTAAAAACTCAGTAGATTATTATTAATTAACTGAAATCGTTTAACTTTACTTTTGGTAAAGGTTGGTTCAACATTACTGAGAAAACACGAATATTATTTAACAAGTAATATAAAAGGATTACTGTAGGTTAGGTTATGTGAGACAAGGGTTAGGTTATGTGAAGCAAGGGTTAGGTTAATTGAAGTAAGGATTTGGTTAGGTTATGTGAGGCAAGGATTTGGCTACGTCGGGTTAAGTTAGCTTAGGTTAGGTTACACTTAAAGTAGCTTTTAGTCACAGCACCTGTGGTGGTAGAAGAGAGAGCGGCTGTCTACTGCAATGTTACGGTGGAGGCCGCTGACTGCAGACTGGCAGACAAACACCCACCCCACACCCTCTTACCCTACCCTACCTTACCCTACTGTACCACACACCCATATCTTATACCATCTCGGGAACCTACACAAAGCGCCACAATACTCGGCCCATTATAGAGAACGTCCCTGAATAGGTCGTCGGCTCCTCTAGCGACAGTAACTTAATGTATCAAAGATATTCACTATAATGGCTGTCCATCGCTCTTCACCGAGACTCACATTAACTACATTAATCACTGACAAGGTATCCTGAATTACTACCCTTTACAGCTATGGTTCGTGTGTGTGTGTGTGTGTGTGTGTGTGTGTGTGTGTGTGTGTGTGTGTGTGTGTGTGTGTGTGTGTGTGTGTGTGTGTCTGTCTGTCTGTCTGTCTGTCTGTCATGATAAAAACCTGCAGAGAGACCCACGGTCAGATCGAAAGAATACACCAGGACTGGTTTCATGAAAACGACCCGGCAACCAATGTACTCGTCGATGATAAACATGCTGCTTTAACTGACTGGCAGAAAAACCCTCAGTCTCTGACCAAAGCTGATGCCTTCCACAAAAAGAACGCTGTTTAAGAATAAAGTATGTGAAACACAAAAATCTGCAGATCAGCACAAGATGTGCGAATTTATCAATTCCACCAAAACATTTTGTGGGCCAACCACTCGTGGCGCAGCCCCCCTCCGCTCATCTAATGGTGACTCCATAATTAAGGACGATGAAGGCCTCCTTCAGCGCTGGAAAGAGCACTACTATTTACTACTCAACCGAAACATTTATCTGGATGTCCTGACTACCCAGCAGGTCCCTCAGCATCCAGAGCTGACCCACCTCAGCTATCCTCCATCCCTGGATGAGGTAGTTACTGCCATCAATCAGATGAAAAATAACAAAGCCTCAGGGCCTGATGGGATCCCAGCTGAGGTGTATAAAGCAGGAGGACCTCTGCTTACCAGCCGTCTCCACTCTCTCCTGGAGAATATATGGGTAAAGGGGGAAATCCCCCAAGCTCTTACAGATGCCTCCATCGTCAATATTTATAAGAACAAGAAAGACCGGTCAGACTGTGGCAACTACCGCGGGATCTCGCTGCTGTCCGTAGCTGGCAAGATTATCGCCCGAGTCCTCCTAAACAGACTTCTTCCTGAGGCAGAAAACTTCCTTCCAGAATCTCAATGTGGCTTTAGACCATCACGTGGTACCACTGACATGATCTTTGCTGCCCGCCAGATAAAGGAAAAATACAAAAACAGCGTCGTGACCTGTACATGGCTTTCAACGACCAAACCAAGGCCTTCGACTCGGTCAACAGGGAAGCCCTCTGGTGGACCCTCAGCCGTTTTGGTTGCCCTCCAAAATTCATCGCCATTGTGAGGCAACTCCACGATGGCATGAACGGCAGTGTCTGATTTCTTCCCTTATCCAAACAGGGGTTAAACAAGGAAGTGTACTGGCACCATCTCTCTTTTCCGTTTTCTTGGCGGCTTGCCTTACTCGTGCCAGTACCAATTTAGCCGCCGGGGTGGACATCGAGTACCAGATGAAGGATCTTTTCAACATAAGACGACTCCAGGCAGGAACAAAGGTGTTGGCAGCTTCCATTACTGAACTTCAGTATGCAGACGACCTCACCCTTGTTGTTCACACTGAACGCGACCTACAGGAGGTCCCGAACACCTATACAGATGCGTATGCACATTTCAGCCTTGAGGTGAATGTACTTAGGATTTGTTTCGCCTCAGTGGTTAGTAGTTTGTCTGCATCATTTTCATTTCGACAAATGACTTTGAACCCTTCGTTCAGGTTGAATACCCTATTGAAGGGCACACCTCGTTAAACATATGCTAGGGTAATTAGTCTAGATTTATCGATAGGTTTGTTCCTATCTTTTACTTTTATTCTTATGTTTACTGCCATTGTGCATCTAGAAGGTTATCGGAGGCCCTTCTTTGATTTTACAAGAGACAACCCCCGCACAGTGGAGTGACTGCACGATCACAGTCGTCACTATGGGATCGGCCTGTTTGTCCCCGACCCCTAATGAACACACACAATCCCACTCAGCTGTGAGGTGTGCTCCACTGGAGGGGCTCTAGCACGAATACTTAAATAAAGCAGGTGCCTTGGCCAGGGTAAGTAAGGAAGGATTTTAGTAAGAGAGAAAGACCTCAAACCACGTCAGTACTGCCAACCAAAAGCTGCCCTCCTTCAGGAGTGTGGGTCACTCACTCTTCCCGTGGGGAGGACTAGCTATGGTTGACAATCCTGAACGGTAGTGAGGTAGTCTGGTGACGTTCGTGGTCGTTATCCAAAGGTGGAGGCCCGCAAAGGGCGTTGCCCCAAACGGGATTCCTGGGACGTCCAGTGATAATCAGAGAGGTCGAGTTGTGGTCCGGTTGTCAACAGTAGAAACAAAGCTGGCTGGCTGGCTCTGGCGGTGAGGGGTCTGGAGAGAGGTCCGATCACCTATGAGTCCCAGTCTGCCCTCATTGGCACTAGAGTCATGAGTTATGAGGTGAAAGACGATTATTAGGGATTGAAGAATAGTGGTGAGACTTAAATACAGTAGGAGTAGAAAGAATCTGCGAGTGTACCTTGAGAGTGTAGGTATACAAACAATGTACCTAGACAGTGTTGGTATACAAACAATGTACCTTGACAGTGTAGGTATACAAACAATGTACCTAGACAGTGTAGGTATACAAACAATGTACCTTGACAGTGTAGGTATACAAACAATGTACCTTGACAGTGTAGGTATACAAACAATGTACCTTGACAGTGTAGGTATACAAACAATGTACCTTGACAGTGTAGGTATACAAACAATGTAGTAGTATACAAACAATGTACCTAGACAGTGTAGGTATACAAACAATGTACCTAGACAGTACAGGTATACAAACAATGTACCTGGACAGTGTAGGTATACAAACAATGTACCTAGACAGCAGGTATACAAACAATGTACCTGGACAGTGTAGGTATACAAACAATGTACCTAGACAGTGTAGGTATACAAACAATGTACCTAGACAGTGTAGGTATACAAACAATGTACCTAGACAGTGTAGGTATACAAACAATGTACCTAGACAGTGTAGGTATACAAACAATGTACCTAGACAAGTACAGGTATACAAACAATGTACCTAGACAGTGTAGGTATACAAACAATGTACCTAGACAGTACAGGTATACAATGTACCTTGACAGTGTAGGTATACAAACAATGTACCTAGACAGTGTAGGTATACAAACAATGTACCTAGACAGTACAGGTATACAAACAATGTACCTAGACAGTGTAGGTATACAAACAATGTACCTAGACAGTGTTGGTATACAAACAATGTACCTAGACAGTACAGGTATACAAACAATGTACCTTGACAGTGTAGGTATACAAACAATGTACCTAGACAGTGTAGGTATACAAACAATGTACCTAGACAGTACAGGTATACAAACAATGTACCTAGACAGTGTAGGTATACAAACAATGTACCTAGACAGTGTAGGTATACAAACAATGTACCTAGACTAGACAGTGTAGGTATACAAACAATGTACCTAGACAGTGTAGGTATACATACAATGTACCTAGAGAGTGTAGGTATACAAACAATGCACCTAGACAGTGTTGGTATACAAACAATGTACCTAGACAGTGTAGGTATACAAACAATGTACCTAGACAGTGTTGGTATACAAACAATGTACCTAGACAGTGTTGGTATACAAACAATGTACCTAGACAGTGTAGGTATACAAACAATGTACCTAGACAGTGTTGGTATACAAACAATGTACCTTGACAGTGTAGGTATACAAACAATGCATCTAGACAGTGTGTGTATACAAACAATGTACCTAGACAGTGTAGGTATACAAACAATGTACCTAGACAGTGCTATATACAACAATGTGGGCTCTAGACAGTGTAGGTATACAAATATTGTACTTAGACAGTGTAGGTATACAAACAATGTACCTAGACAGTGTTGGTATACAAACAATGTACCTAGACAGTGTAGGTATACAAACAATGTACCTAGACAGTGCAGGTATACAAACAATGTACCTAGACAGTGCTGGTATACAAACAATGTACCTAGACAGTGTAGGTATACAAACAATGTACCTAGACAGTGCAGGTATACAAACAATGTACCTAGACAGTGCTGGTATACAAACAATGTACCTAGACAGTGTTGGTATACAAACAATGTACCTAGACAGTGTTGGTATACAAACAATGTACCTAGACAGTTCTGGTATACAAACAATGTACCTAGACAGTGTTGGTATACAAACAATGTACCTAGACAGTGTTGGTATACAAACAATGTACCTAGACATTGTTGGTATACAAACAATGTACCTAGACAGTGTAGGTATACAAACAATGTACCTAGACAGTGTTGGTATACAAACAATGTAATACCTAGACAGTAGGTATACAAACAATGCATTTAGACAGTGTAGGTATACAAACAATGTACCTAGACAGTATAGGTATACAAACAACGTACCTAGACAGTGTAGGTATACAAACAATGTACCAAGACAGTGTAGGTATACAATGTACCTAGACAGTGTAGGTATACAAACAATGTACCGAGACAGTGTAGGTATACAAACACTGTACCTAGACAGTGTAGGTATACAAACAATGTACCTAGACAGTATAGGTATACAAACAACGTACCTAGACAGTGTAGGTATACAAACAATGTACCTAGACAGTGTAGGTATACAAACAATGTACCGAGACAGTGTAGGTATACAAACAATGTACCGAGACAGTGTAGGTATACAGATAATGTACCTAGACAGTGTAGGTATACAAACAATGTACCTAGACAATGTAGGTATACAAACAATGTACCTAGACAGTGTAGGTATACAGACAATGTACCTGGACAGTGTAGGTATACAAACAATGTACCTAGACAATGTAGGTATACAAACAATGTACCTAGACAGTGTAGGTATACAGATAATGTACCTAGACAGTGTAGGTATACAAACAATGTACCTAGACAGTTTAGGTATGCAAACAATGCACCTAGACAGTGTAGGTATACAGATAATGTACCTAGACAGTGTAGGTATACAGTGTACCTAGACAGTGCAGGTGTACAAACAATGTACCTAGACAGTGTAAGTACAGCCTTGGAAAGATGTAAACATGTTATTTCTATTACTTGTTATTGGTATAGTTCGTCAGCCGAAGAAAGGTTAGCTGTGTGTGTGGTCACATAACGAGGCTGCGGTTGCCATACGGCCACGGTTCTCAAGGCGACCGGAGCCGTCTGTTACCGTATTGTGAAAGGTTGCCTAGCTAAAACTTACTCCTAACTGGTGATGTGATAACGTATCTAACTCAGTTTTCGTCTTTATTCAAGACATCTTCAGATGTAACTGAATTTACAAGGACAGAGAGACTAATATACAAAGGGTGACCTTACATAGTGTCAGGTCAGGTCAATAACATGGGACCCACTGAGCCACACCACCTCCACCGCACACGAAAGAAGAGCTTATAAAAAATGAGTTGACAGATGTTACAAATGAAGATATTTCCATAGCCAAAGATTATATACATAGTATTTTACGTAAGAAAATGGTAAAAAAAAAAACATTCCAAAAAGATTTGAAACAATCTTGAAAAAATTGAAAAATTATGGGAATATCCATATTACTGAGGCTGATAAGTCCAATACTATTGTAATTTGTGATAAAAGTGACTATAATGATAAGATGAATTACTTACTAAGGCTGTGTTTACGCCAAACGAGTTGAGTCAAAACGAGTCATGACTCATCTCTACTTGCTATTGCAGTTCACATTAATTTATATGTATTTTTCCAGAAATCGTTCACACCGGGAAAGTCGAGTCACGTCGTGTCCATTAGAGTCGATCATGAATACAGCCAGTAATTTTTTCGTCAGTCATCGCGAGTCCGTTATGGTGTATCTCTCAGTTATCCATAAGATTTAATATTTTTCTTAAGATAATGTCTCCTAATAATTTGTCAATTTTATCCTTCAAATATTACTTTACCTGTCAATATTATGTTTCAAATCAAATACAAACCTTACCTTAAAAATATGGTATTCTTTCTGCAACTCCAGTGAGACGACCTTGTGTCTATTATATTTACAGATATTCCTGTCATATTAACCAGCTTCTTCAAGTTTTCCATTGTCATTCTGAAGAAACGATAGAATTTGTCTGGGTGATTTAGCGAGTCTGGAAACCAGTGCCGGATTTAGACCTGTGGAGGCCCTGGGCAGCCTCTTTGTGGACGTCATTATAACTACACAAGAGGGTGGGGTGGCGAGTGAAGTGAGTCTAAACATCTGAGTTCAGGGGCTCTGTAAGCCCCGGGAAAATTTTGAAATTTGAACACTTCTTGGAGAATTTTGAAACCATATGCAGTTACATTGAGGAAATTAGAACACAGCGCCCTGATGGCATTTGTAATGGAAGTGATAATGAAAAAATATTTTATTTGTTTTTAATCTCAATTTCGTTATTCATGTAGTTATTTTAATCAATACATGTTTGTGAATTCTAAATATATTATTAGCAACACAAACAATAGCATTCATTAAAAATATACCGTTCATCGGAAAACCAGGTATTCATGAATTTCAAGGAGTAGCTTGCCTAGTTTCTTATCATGCTTATTGCTGAACATAGTTTTACGTGATGGAATAGATAAACATGAATGTTAAAGAATGAAAATAAAATAATCCAAATGAATGAACAAATAAATAAAATACTGTAATATGTGGAGGCCCCCAGATTGTGGAGGCCCCTGGACAGCTGCCCACTTTGCCCACACCTGAATCCGGCCCTGCTGGAAACAAATGACTAAAAGCACCAAAATCTGGTCTTTTGGTGTTGAGTTCATGAACCCAAACTCGGTTCCTCTTCCTCATACGCCACAACAAAGTAAGTAAGGCTGCGAGAGACTGTGTCCATACCGCTTGACATCTGACAGGATATTGACAAACGTGACTCTTCTTTACTCTTTCTGTGTGAACGGAAACGAGTCAAACTACAAAAGATCCCCTGGGAAATATTGATAAGTCATCTAACTCTAAAATGAAAGAGTTATTGAAAAATAACCCAGATCTCATCAAACACTTCTCTCAAATCAATCCCACTTTACCTTATATGTATGAAGTGATGAAAACACATAAGCCTAATACAATAAGCCTTATCGTGAGTTCTGTGGGTTCTGTTACGTACAAATTATCCAAGTATAGTTGGTTAGGATGCTATCCCCTCTTACAGGCATCTAATTCACATATACATAGCAACAATGATTTAACTGATAAACTCAAGAAACACAGTGAACCATGTGAGTTAATAAGATTTGATGTAAATTCACTTTTCACGAGAGTACCAGTGAATGACCTTCTTTCATTCCTTAAAGATAAATTTCGCCTGTTAGATTTGACTATTGAACATGATATATTTCTCAAATTGATAGAGTTATGTGTTACTGGCAATGAGTTTAGAGCAAATGGAAAGTTTTACAAGCAAATATTTGGCATGATCATGGGTCTTTCTGTTCCTTTAGCCTGTATTTATATGGAGTTTTTTGAGGCTAGATTACTACCCAATATAGTGGACTTTATTCCTCCATGGTATAGATATGTAGAGGATGTTCTTTGTCTTTGGCCTAAAAACAGTGACCCACTGGAATTCTTAGACAAGCTTAATGATCTTGTCCGTAGTATTACATTCAAAATTGAAAGATAAATAAATGGATACCTTCCATTTCTTGATATGCTTATCATGAAAAATGGTCATAACTATAAATTTAAGGTGTACAGAAGGCCTACACAGGTAGACAGCTTCATAAATTTTTTATCGAGTCACCTGGAGTCTACCAAAATGTAATTTTTTTTTCTGCTATGTTTTTGAGATGTTTGTGAATTTGTGACCCTGAATGTATTGAAGAAGAACTGCAACACATTCAGTCCATTGCACAAAAACTTGGGTACCCTTCATTGTTTGTTGATCGTTGTCTTAAAAGGGCTTAACAATCCCTTTATTGTACTCATACTAGACAAGTTCCTACATTTAAGAATATTTTGACTGTCATAAGAACATAAGAATGGAGGAAACTGCAGCGGGTCTATTGGTCCATACTGGGCAATCCCGTTTTCACCCAACCTCTGTCACTCATTTATCCACCTAACCTATGTTTGAAGCTATCCAATGTATTCAAGTTAATGATGATGTTTGGTAACTTGTTCCACTCATCCACTACTCTATTTCCAAACCAATGTTTACCTATCTCGCGACTAAATCTAAATTTGTCTCTGTACTCAAGGTTCCTAATGCCCAGGATTGGTCTTGTCATTCTCTTTTGAATTCTTTCTAGGGATTCTATATCCATTCTATAGTATAGTGACCAGAACTGAACTGCGTAATCCAAGTGAGGTCTCACAAGCGCGAGATATAGTTTTAGGATAACCTCGCTTGTCTTGTAACTGACAATCCTTTGTATAAACCCATTAACCCAAGTACTTCATTAGCCTTGTTTTGAGCAATTACACATTGTTGTCTTGGTTTAAGATTCCTACTTGTCATTACTCCTAAATTTTTCTCACAGTCGGATTTCTCTATAACATCGTTGTTCATCTGGTATCTGGTTTCTCTGTTTACATCTCCATTTTCATACTATTCGAAAAATCTTTTTAAATCTTCCTATAGTTTTGCGGAGTCATCGTCAGATTTAATTACACACCCTATTTTAGTGTCATCAGCAAATTTACTTAAGTTGCTGTCTACGCCGATATCTATGTCGTTTATGTATATAATAAATGATAGTGGTCCAAGTACTGAGCCTTCTGGTACTCCACGAGTGGCGTTACTCCAATCGGATTTAGTGCTGTTAATGCTTAATCGCTGTTTCCTGCCCTGTAACCACGCCCTAATCCATTTTAGAATATCTCCTCCAATGCCATGAGCCTCCACTTTTCGCATTATTTTTTCGTTGGGGACTCTGTCGAAGGCTTTGCTAAAGTCGAGATGTACCACATCATAATCATGCCTGTCGTCCACTGATTCGAAAACAGCTGAAAAGAATGTTAATGGATTAGTCAGACATGAACGCCCACTTGTGAAGCCATGCTGGAAATCATAGATCAACTTGTGCTTCTCCAGGTGATTTCGAATAGAGTTTGAAATTATTGTTTCCACCAGTTTGCCTGCAATTAATGTTAAACTGATTGGCCGGGAGTTAGAGGAAAGTGATCTATCTCCCCTCTTGAAAATCGGTACCGCTCTTGCCTCGCAAGCGAGATGTCACGGGTTCGATTCCCGGGCCGGTGGAAAGTTGTTCGGACACACTTTCCAGCCTCCCTTGGTCCCTGTTCACCTAGCAGCAAAGTAGGTACCTGCTGTAAATCGAAAGTTGCGAATTTGTATTCAGGGAAAGTTGTTGGAGCTTCCAATAACTTGTTTAGACATAAACCATTGACTCTTCAGGCTTCTACGCCCTTGACTCTTCAGATTTCTACGCCCGTAACTCATGAGACATAAAGGCAAGCATGAACTTAGCATGCTTCCCTGTTGGGCGCTGTAAACGCTTCTGCGTTTCACCTTACACAAGGATGTATATGGGGGGGTGCTCAATAAAAAAAAAACATAAGAAAATACGGAGTCTACAATAGGCCGGTTGGCCTCTGCATGACAGCTCCTGTCGAGAGTTACAACCACTCTCTATCATCCATATCTAGCCTCCTTTTAAAGCTTTCCAGCGTTCCAGCACTTACTACAAAGTTGCAAAGCTTGTTCCACTCATGTACCACCCTATTTGTGAACCAATTCCTTCCTATCTCCTTCCTAAACCTAAACTTATCCAACTTATATCCGTTGCTACGAGTCCTATACTGCTCGGATATTATAAGAACTTTATCTATATCCCCTTTATTGATTCCTTTCACCCACTTAAATACTTCTATCATATATCCCCGCATCCCTGCATTCTTCGTCTTTCTAGGGAATGCAAGTTTAGTTTCTTTCACCTATCTTGATATGGGAGGTTTCTAAGACCCGGAATCATTTTCGTCATTCTTCGCTGCACTGACTCCAGTGAATTGACATCCATTCTATAATAAGGGCACCAGAACTGAACAGCATAATCGAGGTGCGGCCTGACTAGCGCAAGATATACAGTGGTTGCGATATGACCTCCGCACTCATATCACTTACACTTCTAGATATAAAACCTAATACTCTGTTTGCCTTATTTCGAACATTAACGCACTGTTTTCTAGGGCGTAGATCCGGGCTTACAAGTACCCCTGCACTTGCTGGTGTTGAATTTCATTTGCCATTTTTTCTGACCACTCCTGCCGTTTATTTAAATCCTCCTGTAGTGCATTTGCATCCTGCCCTGAATTAATCTGCCGCCCTATTTTGATGTCATCCACAAACTTGCTTTTGTCACTACTGATCCCAGTATCTAGATCGTTTATGTAGATTATGAACAAGAGTGGGCCCAGCA
>NW_024711225.1:10000-35000 GCF_018991925.1 Homarus americanus | reverse complement strand
AGAAACCTCCCCTCGATGGAAATATGTCGATGACTTCACCATTGGGATCAGTGTCAACAACTCGGCCCAAGACTACACCGCCCTTCAGGTTCTGTGACCAGTCTGCAAGCCACCAACAACCACGTCACCATCAACCATTCCAAGACCATGGCTTTGCACATCAATCTCTCCTCCGACGTTGTCCCACTTCCATTACTTTAGGTCCCAACACACTCCAGGTTGTAGACTCCACTAAGCTCCTCGGCGTCACTGTACAGGGGGTAGACAACAAACTAAATTGGAAAACCACACGTCAGTACAGTTGTCAAATCCTCCAGTTTCCGTCTCCACCTCCTCCGCCGACTCAAGTCCCTCGGAGTTCCTGCCCCCGAGCTCCTCAGTGTTTGCTCATCATTCATACTCCCAAGGTCACCTATGCCTCCCTACCTGGTCTTCCTCCCTAAATGCCACACAACGTAAACACTCTAGAAAAGTAAAAGAGGGCATGCAAGATTACTCTCCCTCCTACTCCACATATCAAGGAGTGCTCAACACACTGACCTCTCAGCTTCCGGGAGGGAGGAGGGAGGAGGGTGAAGGAGGGAGGTTGAGAAGGAGGGAGAGAAGGAGGGAGGGTGGGAAGGAAACAGGGAGGAAGAAGAGAGGAGGGAAGAGAGAGGGAGGAAGGAGAGAGGGAAGGAATGTTGAGTGTTCGTCCATTCTTATTGAGGTCACTCCAGAAAGGTGGCAACCCCACCCTTGCCCACCATCAACCCACCACCAGCCCACCACAACAAACAACTACCCCACCCTAACCCACCACCAGCCCATCAATAGCCCACCACCAACCACCACCAGCCCACCACCAACCCACCACCAACCCACCATTATCACACCACCAGCCCACCACCAACCCATCACCAACCCACCACTAACACACCACCAACCCACCACCAACCCACCACCAACCCACCACCAACCCACCACTAACACACCACCAGCCCACCACAAGCCACCCAACAGCCCTTACCCAGCACCATTGTCACACTAGCCCACCGCAGCCCACCACCAACCCCACCATTTATCCGCACACCAGCCCACCTGTATCACCAACCCACCACCTTTTACCAACACCACTAACACACCACCAACCCACCACTAACACACCACCAACCCACTACTAACACACCACCAGCCCACCACAAACCCACCAACAGCCCGCCACCAACCACCACTAACCCACCACCAACCCATTTGTGCTAGCCCACCCTATTATTAGATCAACAAAAATAGATAGATAGATATTACTTACATAACCCTGACTTAAACACTGTTGACTAAGTGTGATGTAAGTTTCCGGGTCACACAAATAAGAATGTTTCGAGAGTAAATCTTTATAAGTTTTAATCTTCAACGCCTTAAATAAGTGTTAAATAAGTGTTAAATAAGTGTTATAAGTACTGTAAAAGTGTATTAAGTACCACAGATCTTCACTACATACTTGTTCTTACAGTTATTTGCGGTCAGAAGTGAAGAAAATATTAAAGATTACATCGTGATGATGGCAAGGTTCGTGGGGTCTCCTGAGTACGATACTGAGTACGATATTGGTCCCTTTGTTTACGATATTGGTCCCTTTGAGTACGATATTGGTCCCTTTGTTTACGATATTGGTCCCTTTGAGTACGATATTGGTCCCTTTGAGTACAATATTGGTCTCTTGAGTACGATATTGGTCCCTTTGAGTACAATATTGGTCTCTTGAGTACGATATTGGTCCCTTTGAGTACGATATTGGTCCCTTTGAGTACAATATTGGTCTCTTGAGTACGATATTGGTCCTTTGGGTATGTGGTCTCTTAGTGCGATATTGGTCCTTTGGGTACGATGTTGGTCCTTCCAGGTACAATATTGGTCTCTTAATTTTACGATATTGGTCCTTTGTTTACGATATTGGTCCTTTGAATACGATATTGGTCCCTTTAGGTTTTCAATATTGGTCTCTTAGCGATGCGATATTGGTCCTTTGGAGTACAATATTGGTCTCTTGGTACGATATTGGGTCGCTGAGTACGATATTGGTCCTTTGAATTACTGTTATTGGTCTCTTGAATACGATATTGGTCCTTTGAATACGATATTGGTCACTTGAGGTACAATATTGGTCTCTTGAATACGATATTGGTCCTTTGGGTACAATATTGGTCCTTTGAGTCTGTCTTTGGTCCCTTTGAGTACAATATTGGTCCCTTTGAGTACAATATTGGTCCCTTTGAGTACAATATTAGTCCCTTTGTTTACGATATTGGTCCCTTTGAGTACAATATTGGTCTCTTGAATACGATATTGGTCCCTTTGAGTACAATATTGGTCCCTTTGAGTACAATATTGGTCTCTTGAATACGATATTGGTCCCTTTGAGTACTTCACCATTATTATTATTATTATTATTATTATAATTATTATTATTATCATTATTATTATTATTATTATTATTGTTATTATTATTATTATTATTATTATTATTATTATTATTATTATTATGACAGCCGGCTCATAGGTTGTAGTTGAACACCAGATATATCTTTGTACATCTGGAGAGAGGAGAGGCACCCCAGGTCGACCACTATGACGGCTGGCCCACAACACTTCCAAAACCATATACTTATAAGAACAAATATTGATAATCACAACCATTTATCAGACGGAAGAACGGATGGACGCTCTATCTACTGGACGGATGAACGGACGGACGCTCTATTTATTGGACGGATGAACGGACACAAAAACTAGTGAGTGAGACGTGGACAATGGCGAGAAACGTGAGTGAGTGAGTTTCTCCAGATGACCCCGTGAGGACAGCCACTTCTTGCTTACTGTGTGTGTGTGAGAGCTAACTTTCTCTCTTTCAACACCTGTTTACCACACACACACACACACTCTCTATCATATCTTTTCTCTTACTCACTTTATTTAACTGTCACTGTCAGCCTCACTTGGAGGAGGGTGCTAGGACCTCACACACACTGCATGAGTATGGAAGCCATTGACACATCACATTTCTTGCCATTCTCTCAATCAGAGTATTGTACCGTCCTCACATCTGAGGGCTGGCGACCACAGTCCTCCACTCAAGATGTTCTCGGGCTGTTTTTGCCAATAGACAACTGATATTGTACGAACTAGCCAAAATGGATATAGGAGGTAGGCTGTTACACTAGATAAGTGGTTACCTAACCAACAGAAGGGCTGCTGCACTGCTTTAGGGTTACAAAAGTGAAGTTAAAGATATGCAACTTGGTACCCCTCAAGGTGGAGTACTTAGCCCCACTTAGAACATAAGAACATAAGAACATAAGAATGGAGGAAACTGCAGCGGGCCTATTGGCCCATACTGGGCAGTCCTGTTTACAACCAACCCTTATTGTTCATATGAGCATCCAACCTATGTTTGAAGCAATAACCTATTGTTCTTATGAATGCATTATTAAATTCAATACCAGACAACCTCAGCAATATCTCATTCAGCTATGCTGATGATATTCTTATACATACTAAAACTCATCGTGAAATACAAACCACCCTGAACCTGTGAGAACCTCGGTCTTATTATCTCCACTGAGAAAATCAAGGTGTTCAACAAACAAGCTGGTAACAGCAAACGCGGCCCCGCCAAGTTCAAGATAGGTAACAACACTATTGACTATGGTTCTTCTTTTAAATATCTTGGTGTCTCCGTCCCTTGTACCCTACCTGCCATACAACAGCTAACTATCACCTGTACTTCACCTACCATACAACAGCTAACTGTCACCTGTACCTCACCTACCATACAACAGCTAACTATCACCTGTACTTCACCTACCATACAACAGCTAACTATTCCCTGTTCGTCACCTACCATACAACAGCTAACTATCCCCTGTACCTCACCTACCATACAACAGCTAACTATCACCTGTACCTCACCTACCATACAACAGCTAACTTTCTGTACCTCACCCACCATACAACAGCAATCCATTCCCTGTTCGTCACCTGCCATACAACAGCTAACTATCCCCTGTACCTCACCTACCATACAACAGCTAACTATTCCCCTGTACTCACCTACCATACAACAGCTAACTATCCCCTGTACCACCTACCATACAACAGCTAATCATCCTGCACTCACCTACCATACAACAGCTAACTATCCCCTGTACTCACCCACCATACAACAGCTAACTATCCCTGTACCTCACCTACCATACACCAGCTAACTATCCCCTGTACCCCACCCACATACACCAGCTAACTATCCCTGTACCTCACCCACCATACAACAGCTAACTATCCCCTGTACCTCACCTACCATACAACAGCTAACTATCCCCTGTACCTCACCTGCCATACAACAGCTAACTATCACCTGTACCTCACCTACCATACAACGCTAATCCTCTCCCTGTACCTCACCTACCATACAACAGCTAACTATCACCTGTACCACCCACCATACAACAGCTAACTATTCCCTGTTCGTCACCTGCCATACAACAGCTAACTATCCCTGTACCACCTACCATACAACAGCTAACTATCACCTGTACTCACCTACCATACAACAGCTAACTATCCTGTACCTTACCTACCATACAACAGCTAACTATCCCCTGTACCTCACCTACCATACAACAGCTAACTATTCCCTGTACTTCACCTACCATACAACAGCTAACTTTCCCCTGTACCTCACCTACCATACAACAGCTAACTATCACCTGTACCTTACCTACCATACAACAGCTAACTATCACCTGTACCTTACCTACCATACAACAGCTAACTATCCCCTGTACCTCACCTACCATACAACAGCTAACTATCACCTGTACCTCACCTACCATACACCAGCTAACTATCCCTTGTACCTCACCTACCATACAACAGCTAACTATCACCTGTACCTTACCTACCATACAACAGCTAACTATTCCCTGTACTTCACCTACCATACAACAGCTAACTTTCCCCTGTACCTCACCTACCATACAACAGCTAACTATCACCTGTACCTCACCTACCATACAACAGCTAACTATCCCCTGTACCTCACCTACCATACAACAGCTAACTATCACCTGTACCTCACCTACCATACACCAGCTAACTATCCCCTGTACCTCACCTACCATACAACAGCTAACTATCACCTGTACCTCACCTACCATACAACAGCTAACTATCCCCTGTACCTCACCTACCATACAACAGCTAACTTTCCCCTGTACCTCACCTACCATACAACAGCTAACTATTCCCTGTTCGTCACCTGCCATACAACAGCTAACTATCCCCTGTACCTTACCTACCATACAACAGCTAACTATTCCCTGTTCGTCACCTGCCATACAACAGCTAACCTGCCAATGTACTGATACGTTAAAACCCCGTAAATATGTAACGAGGTAAAACCCATATTATGGCGCTAATATCTGAATTATCAACACAATGTTCCTAGGCTATATAAGATCTCTTATATACACACCAGCCCTGGTCCTTCGTGACAGGAAAGGCACAAATACTCCCCTTTACAAAGGAACTCCTTACTTAGAACATGCATTGTACTCTATCCTTACTGATATACTGTACTCTTTTCCTCCTCACCCCCAGTACCCCCCCCACACACTCAAAGACAACTACCCCGACACACCCCTCTCCCTCCCGCTCGCTGAGCGAATGCTCCGAATCCAGAGTTCACTGCTTGGGATTCACACCTCAGGGAGAGAGAGGATTGGCAACGCTAAGTGGTGCACGCAGGAACGGAGCCAACTGTTACTTCTGGTCGTATGTTCCTCAGGCAGATGTAAAGTGTGTGGCCAGACATAGAACCTTAGAGACAGGTCCGACCACACTTTGTGTGAAATAACACTCCAGTTTATCTCTAACAGCAAGGTAGCTCATATATTAAGAATGTATTCGCTTTTTGCACCAAATACAATTCCTTTATATATAGCTAAGCAAACAATGTAACTGAATGCCTCTGATGCAGATGTGAATAACAAACTGTGTGGCCTCCCACTGCTGTCTGTCCCTCACCCCAGTGTGAATATATCAACTTTTATGTACTGAACTAAACAAACAATGTACTGGAAATACTCTACAACACTCAACGCCACAATATCCTGACCACTGGGGTCTGATAAACACCCTTTGCGACTTCTACAATGTAATTCTTTTGCCTTACCGCTCTCGGGATGAAGATGGAGTGCACAATAAACTAGCTGGTCTCTGTGGCAAAATTCAAATTCACACAAACACACACACACACACACGTAGGTAGAGGCAGATGTTCACCGTGCACCATAACACAGATGTTCACCGTGCACCATAACACAGATGTTCACCGTGCACCATAACACAGATGTTCACCTGGGCACGGTGCGGTGGGAGGGGTTAGTTTACTGGGCACTCCCCTGTATTATTTTTATTATTTCCTAGTTTTAGTTTTTTATTTATTTATTTATTTATTTTTGTCGAGAGAGAGAGAGAGGAAGTGAAAGAAGAGTGGAGGTGGAGTAGGGAAGTTATAGTTTGGAAATTGAAGAAATTTAGGAGGAGGTAAGAGAGGGCGGGCTGACCGCTTTGCCATGGGTTAGCTTAGCTAATAGTGTGTTATGGTGGTATCAGGGGTTAGTTATTGTCCGTCGGTACAGACACTAGACAGCATACCCTATCCCATATATGGTTGTTTTTTGGGCCTTATTTCATATTCCGTCGACCCTCCTGGCAGATGCTGGTCTAGGGAGGTTGTCTATTGCCTGGCCGTGTAGATCGGGGGTGGTAATGGACCTTTTGAGATTTGGTAACTTTTTGGGAACCATATATGGTTGTTGTCTTTGTCTGGTGGGAGTCTTTGAAAGAGTTCTTGCTCTGATCGTTCTATCTTTCGCCAGACTCTGGTGGCCAGAGTGTGCAGCTGCTGGTTGATGGGTTTTATTCTCAGGTCTCTATGTGTCTCGGCTGTGGTTCTGGTCAAGGGGCATCTTTCACCTATGACGAATATCAGGGCTTCATTTTGGACCACCTGTAATTTTAATAATTGAGTGGTGCTCATAAGAGGTACTGCTGGGTAAGTTAATATCGGTGTGATAAATGATGTCACTAGGCGGAGTTTTATTTTCTCAGGAAGCGCTTTAAAGCAGTATAGTTTTCTCAGCTCTCTTCTTGCCTTTTCCTTCCTGGTGTGGACATGATGGGAGTAACCTGTCGTGGATATATGCAGGCCCAGGAGGGTGCCTCTGCTTTTGTATTCTATCTGGGCATTATTGGTTACTAATGGATGGGCTTTCCTTCTGCATAAGGGTATCACTGTGAATTTCGGGAGACTGGTTTGGATTTTCCATTGTTTTTCATAGTTATTTGCCCTTTCTAATTCCCGTCTGGTGTTGTCTACCTCTAGTGCTCGTGATTTTCCTCAAGGTGTTGTTGTTTGAGTGATGTCATCTGCATACATAATATCTTCGTTTCCTATTGTAGTAGGAGGCGGGGTGTAGATGATGCATAGGGCGGGAGAGAGCACGCTCCCCTGAGGGACTCCGCTCATGAGTGGGAAGGTCTCTCCTGTGTGTTGTCCCACCCTCAGTCTGGCATATCTCCCGTCGATGTTGGAGGGAAGTCCGAGTTGGAGGAGCTTGTATTTTAGACCGTCATGCCAGACTTTGTCAAATGCTTTTGCAACATCCCGGTGAGTTAGATTACATTGTCTACCACTCGCCGCGGCTCTGGCTATGTTTTCACATGCCAGGGCTATCGCTGTTTCTGAACCCAAATTGTCTGCAATTGACTCTGTTGGTTGTTTCCAGGTGATTTCTCAGATGGTTATTGATAATTTGTTCTTGTATTTTTCCAGATACTTCGAGGAGGGAGATCGTTCTATAGTCCAGTGGGACGGCGGAGTTCTTTCCTTGTTTTGGTGTTAGGGTAATAGTGGCCTCTTTGAATTTATTTGGGAAGTAACCCGAGGCCAGGCAAACATTCATCGTGGTTATTAGGGCCAATTGCAAGAACTTCCGTGGAGTACACCATGCTGTGGTAGCCCGATGGTTGGTTTGCAAGAAGCGTTCTGGGCTAAAAAAAATAATCTATGATTCGTTATTGGAACGTGGGAGAATTCCGTGGTACTCTCACTCCCGCCCGGTGACCACTACGATGGAACTATATTTTGAAACAAAAAGAAAATAAATAGAATTGGATGAACATAAATTGCAGAAATCTACAAAGGAATAATATTTTTTATAAGATCTCCATATAGTGACACAATGTATTGCAAAAAAGCACCTTACCACTTTTTGTGCAACATTTGGAGTGGTGGTAATAATTCATTTTGCCATTGACAGTGGTAGAATTAGGTGTGGATATATTGGCCTTGTATGTCCATGATTTCAAAAAAAATTAATAAAGTCTTCCAAGATAAAAGAAATTGAAGGTATTATTATCTTTTTGGTCATCCAGGGAATTTTAGGATTTTAAGTTGACTGATGTCTTCTAGTTAGGTTGGTTAGGTTAACATTTTGATGTAGAACATTAAAATTTTAAAGGGATAATAATTTTCTCTATGAATTTCTCCAAAAAAAAGGGATCAATGTTTTGGAATCACCATAAAAATCTACATTAGAATTTTTTTTTTTTTTTGAGTGTGTTGCATATCAAACCAAACAATAATTATTTTATGGAGGTCTGGGACTGAGAGAAGCGCATGGTGGGGGGTCTTTGTAGCTCTTGGTGTCTTAAGTTGTATCTCTGATTATTCCGGAACTGGAAATAATTGTTGTCCAGCAAGTGACTGACAGAATTATAAGCAAATAGAGCGCAGCAGTAAGTGTTAATATCCTCGAATTTTAATAATTGTTCGTTTGTGTGACAATTTTTTTTCTTCAAATAGGTCATTGTCTGCACAACTCTTTTGTGCAGTGATCAGGGGTTGTGTTTTTCTGGAGCCAGAGGCCCCCATAGTGTGTGACAATGGATCAAGTGTTGGTAAACAAGATCATAATAGATTTCATTCATTGCTGTAAGTGTGAGTGACTGATGAGTGTGATACATGATGCTGCACTGTTTATTGACTTTACTGTGAATGACTTGTATGTAGTTTGTCCAGTTAAGTTTCTCATCAACAATAACTCCGAGGAATTTAGTATTTTGTTCACTTTTGAAGACTGCATTACCATGGTACAGGGGGCCCAAGTCTGGGGGTAAGTTTTCCTTCTATGAAAGATCGTGTAGTGGGTTTTTTCAAGGTTTAAGGTCAGTTTATTACATATTACCCAGGTCCAAACTTTAGTCAAGTCTCTGTTCATAGTTCTCATCAACGAATGGAGATCTGAGTGACTAGCATAGAGTTTACTATCGTCTGCAATTAAGTTGTATATGACGAGTGTGCTGGAGCCTCGAGGAATGCCATACAAAATAGGTGAGGAGTCAGATTGATGATTATTATAGCAGACATAAGAACATAAGAATGGAGGAAACTGCAGCGGCCCGATTGGACCATACTGGGCAGACCCACTTACACCCAACTCCTATTGCTCATATGTCCACCCAACCTATGTTTGAAGCTATCCAGCATATTCGAGTTAATGGTGATGTTTGGTAACTTGTTCCACTCGTCCACTACTCTATTTCCAAACCAGTGTTTACCAATTTCGCGCCTATATCTAAATTTGTCTATTTTAAAACCATTGTTACGAGTTCGCTCCTGGTTGGATAGTTTGAGTACCTTTGTAATGTCACCTTTGTTTATCCCTGACTTCCATTTATACACCTCTATCATGTCGCCCCTCACTCTACGTCTCTCTAGGCCCGCAGTGGTTCCCAAACTTTTTCTGATCATTACCCACTTTTCATATATGATCCTTATCCATGGCCCCCCTCTCCCAATCCATATCTCTGGCTGGCTCAGCTGCTGACTGGCTGTTCTAGTGTGGTGGGGCTTGGGATTTTTATGTGTACATAGCCTCAGCTTATGGCCCCCTAAATTTTGCTGGGGGCCATGGCCCCCAGTTTGGGAACTAGTGCTCTAGGGAGTGCAAATTAAGATGCTTTAACCTGTCTTCCAAGATAAAAGAAATTGAAGGTATCTTTCTAGAGATTTTATATCCATCACCAACATGGTGGGTGTCAGGGGTGTCGGGTGGGTGTCAGGCGTACCAGACGGTGTTGCAACACTTGGGTATTGTCAGCGTGTTACAATGTTCACTTCATTGTTGGGTATCCATCCTTGTGGTCATACCTTCAGTGACTCAGCTAGTCAAAGGAAGTTGTGTGGAAGGAAGAAAGTGTTTATGTACCTGTCTACGTAACCGGAAGTAGTGACATCACAATGACTAGAAATGATGTCGCAATCCTGATATCCCATCAACAGTGATGGTGATAGTGGTGAGGGTGATAGTGATGATGATGATAGTGTTGATGGTGATAGTGCTGATGGTAACATTGGTAATAGTGATAGTAAGGATGGTGATGGGTATAGTGATGATGATGATAGTGCTGATGGTTGTAGTGATGATGGTAATAGTGACGATGGTGATAGTAGTGAGTGGTGGTGATAGTGATGATGGTACTAGTGTTGATGGTGATAGTGTTGATGGTGATAGTGTTGATGATGGTAGTGTTGATGATAGTGATGATGATAATAATAGTAGTGATGATGATAGTGATGATGGTGATAGTGATGATAGTGGTCGTGATGTAGGCCTCACCATTTCCTCTAATATATCATGGAAGCCACACATCCTCAACATAGCTAAAGCTGCCTCCTGAAAGTTGGGAATGCTGTACAGATGCCGCAGCTACTTCACTCCTGAGCAGTTGCTTCAAGTATATAAGGGATTCATTCGTCCTAACTCGGAGTACTGCTCTCATATCTGGGGTGGCTCTTCAACTGTTAGATAGGGTGGAATCAAAGGCATTTCGTCTTATTAACTCTCCTCCTTTAGTTGACAATCTCTCTTCCCTTTCTCTTCACCACAATGTTGCTTCACTCTCTCTCTTTTACAGGTACTTTAACGGGCAATGTTCGGTGGATTTGGCATCCTGTGTACCGCCGGCAAGGCCGTGGGCACCTAACACTCGTCTTTCCCGCGGTGCCCACCGTTTCTCTGTGGATGTCGGTCACACTATAATAACCCGTTATAGTACACCCTTCTTTCCTCACACAGCCAAACTGTGGAATGCTCTGCCTTCTTCTGTGTTTCCATACTCATACAATGTCTCACTTTAAAAAGCTGATTTTCCGGCATCTTCGTGGTGTAAATTAATATAACCTTTTTCTTTTCCATTTTTAATTTCTTTCAGTTTAACTTTGTTGTCATATATACTCAGAAATTCGTCATTTTATTAAAGGAAAAAGTGGATACATTTTGGATACTTTTTAGAAGATTAAGGATACGTTTTGATTTTTCCCACTGGCAACACTGTAGCCAAGACTTCTGAACGCGCAGTTCAACATGCGGGTAGATCGCATCCCTGCGTTATTTACAAGAGGAGAAAAGATACACATCCACATTTTCATTTTCATTTTCATCGGTTCCCAAAGGACAGAGATAGGTAACGTAAGTATTTAACCTCGTGAGTTACAGTCAAAATGTGCAATTATATATTGAAATACATTTCAAATCAGAGGCAGCAGCTTCATCAGTCACTCCGACTCACTTGATGCGAATTTGACAGATGTCGCAGAGTGCAAAATGTCATTGACATTCCCAGATAGTGATAGTGATGATGGTGGTAGTGTTGATGGTGGTAGTGATGATGGTGATAGTGATAATGGAAGTGGTGGAAGAAGAACGTATCTAATTAACGTTAGGAAGAGTGAGGTGTGTGGCCACTGTCAGCTGTATTAGACTGTGTGGCCACTGTCAGCTGTACTAGACTGTGTGGCCACTGTCAGCTGTACTAGACTGTGTGGCCACTGTCAGCTGTACTAGACTGTGTGGCCACTGTCAGCTGTACTAGACTGTGTGGCAACTGTCAGCTGTACTAGACTGTGTGTGGCCACCGACTATATACAGAGATAGTGAAGAAAACAAATTAAGCGAGATAGTAGTGACTAGTAACGATGTTAGTAAGCAAATAGACAAACTAAAGCCTAATAAGTCACCTGGTCCCGATGAGATATTTGCCAGAGTATTAAAGGAATGTAAGGAAGAGCTTAGTATGCCCTTAGCTAAGTTGTTTAACATGTCCTTAAAAACAGGTGTAGTACCAGAATCCTGGAGGATAGCGAATTTTGATACCGATTTTCAAGAAGGGAGATAGATCACTATCCTCTAATTACCGTCCAATCAGTTTAACATTAGTCATTCTCTTCTGAATTCTTTCTAGGGAGTCTATATCCATTCTGTAGTACGGTGACCAGAACTGAACCGCGTTATCCAAATGAGGTCTGACAAGCGCAAGATATAGTTTTAGGATGACCTCGCTTGTCTTGTAACTATCACTCCTTTGTATGAACCCAAGTTCTTTGTTAGCCTTGTTTCGAGCAAATCAAAGACACATCGTGAATAACAATGGTGAGTGATCACAATCTCACCCACGGCCACGCCATGGGTGACACAGGTGGCCAATTCCCAAAGGACTTGACGCTTCTATAATCTCTACCTTGTCCTGACCCCTGTTGTTTAAGTTACAACATCCAGGTTCCCAATTACTGCTGGGTAGACAGAGACAAATAGCGTAAAGAAACTTGCCCATTGTTTCGCCCAGCCCGGGGATCGAACTCGGGTCCATAAGAACATAAGAAAATAAGGAGTCTGCAATAGGCCGGTTGGCCTGTGCATGGCAGCTCCTGTCGAGAGTTACTACCACTCTCTATCATCCATGAATCTATCCAGTCTCCTTTTGAAACTTTCCAGCGTTCCAGCACTTACTACAAAGTTGGTAAGCTTGTTCCACTCGTCCACCACCCTATTTGTGAACCAGTTTCTTCCTATCTCCCTCCTAAACCTAAACTTATCCAACTTGAATCCGTTGCTCCGAGTCTTATTCTGCTCGGATATTATAAGAACTTTATCTATATCCCCTTTATTGATTCCTTTCACCCACTTAAACACTTCTATCATATCTCCCCGCACTCTTCGTCTTTCTAGGGAATGCAAGTTTAGTTTCTTTAACCTATCCTGATATGGAAGGTTTAAATATAGACTGTTGTTGATCATCATCACCAATCTTGAAAACATAACTAGTGGTGTAGAAGAGTAAAGCAATAATAAAGAGAGAGACGGGTAGGTGTGGCAGGATTGTCTCGCTCTGGTGACGTAGCGAGCATACAGGTGAGGCCGCTACTGTTGCGGGGTTGTCATGGCAACATAAACACTGTTGCATGACAAACTTTACTCGTCAGCTTGGTGTTATAAATAGTTATCGTTTTATTTGTTTGGTTTACAATTTTTTTTTGTTAAAACAAATAGGAAGGTGAACAATATTATATTGAACAATGTTGTTATATTGAACAATGTTTTTATATTGAGCAATGTTATATTGAACGATATTGTTACGCTTAGCTTTTTCTCAGAAGTATATGAAGCGGTAGATAATGATAAGTCATATGATATAATTTATTTAGATTTCAGTAAAGCATTCGATAGAGTCCCTCATGAGAGATTGATAAGGAAGGTAGAAGCACATGGAATAGGTGGATCATTATTAAAATGGATTAGGTCATGGTTAACTGGTAGGAAACAAAGAGTCAGCATAAATGGATTAAAGTCAGACTGGGGTGCGGTCAAAAGCGGAGTTCCCCAGGGATCTGTATTAGGCCCTCTGCTGTTTGTTATATTCATTAATGATCTTGATTTAGGTATAACTAGTAGGATTAGTAAATTTGCAGATGATACCAAAATGGGGAGAGTGATAAATTCAGACAGTGACTTTGAACACCTTCAAAGAGATCTAGATACCTTACATGAGTGGTCAGTAGACTGGCAAATGAATTTTAATACTGATAAATGCAAGGTACTACAGATAGGGAAGACGAATACAAACGTGAAGTATAAACTAGGTAACACGGAAATAGAAAACTCAGTTTGTGAAAAAGATCTAGGTGTATTTGTTAGCAACGACTTGAAACCTAGAAAACAATGTATTAGCGTTCGCAACAAGGCAAACAGAATTCTTGGGTTCATATCTAGGTCTGTGAGTAACAGAACTGCTGACGTTATCTTGAAACTTTACCTAGCATTAGTGAGGCCACACATGGATTATGCGGTTCAGTTCTGGTGTCCTTATTATAGAATGGACATAGATTCTTTGGAGAGTACAAAGAAGAATGACAAAAATGATCCATAATATTAGAAACCTTCCATATGAAGAAAGACTGAAAAGCTTAGGCTTACATTCATTAGAGAGGCGTAGAGTTAGGGGAGATATGATAGAGGTGTACAAGTGGGTAAGTGGGATTAACAAGGGTAAAATGGAAGATGTTCTGAAGCTCAGTTATAACGAAATAACTAGAACAAATGGCTTTAAATTAGATAAATTCCGATTCAGAAAGGATATAGGCAAGCACTGGTTTGGTAATAGAGTTGTGGATATGTGGAATAGGCTACCGAGTGCTATAGTAGGATCGGGGACGCTAGGGAGCTTCAAGACGAAGTTGGATAGGCACATGGAAGTGCTGGGATGGGTGTGAAAGGGATCTGCCCTGTATAGGCCAGTCGGCCTCCTGCAGTATCCCACTTTCTTATGTTCTTATGTTCTTATGTTAAACAACGTTGCTATATTAAACAATGTTGTTACATTGAACATTGTTATGTTATTGAACAATGTTATATTGAACAATATTGTTATATTGAACAATATTGTTATATTGAACAATATTGTTATATTGAACAATATTGTTATATTGAACAATGTTTTTATATTGAGCAATGTTATTAAAAGAACATAAGAAAATATGGAGTCTGCAATAGGCCGGTTGGCCTGTGCATGGCAGCTCCCTTCGAGAGTTACTACCACTCTCTATCATCCATGAATCTATCCAGTCTCCTTTTGAAACTTTCCGGCGTTCCCGCACTTACTACAAAGTTGCTAAGCTTGTTCCACTCATCTACCACCCTATTTGTGAACCAGTTCCTTCCTATCTCCCTCCTATTATATAATCTAGTCACCTTACCCAGTGCTGTTAAGGTTTTAACTGTAATTACTTGTTGAAGTTCATCTTATTTCTTCATTTAGTATTGTAACAAGCATTCTGTGTTTCTCTAACGACCATCTGCATCGTTAAATGACCCATGTTTCACCGGCTGGTCGCATTGGCAGGAGCAGACCCTATATATATATAGTAGTCCACAAGCAGACGGAGTTCAGTCCAGTCCTCTTGTCATTCAGTCCCCGTTCTTTTGAGTGACACCCGTCACCTGTTACTTATACTTAATTTTATTTCTGTGTTGTTCCTGTCGCCACCAATGTGGATATATCTATGTTAGTACCTATTCATGTCTCTTATGTGTCCATCAGTGCTTGCTTAGTTACATTTAAGTAATTCAGTGTTGTTTCACGTTAGTTAATTTCAGTGTTAGTTTTCATATGTTTATGCAGTGTTAACGTAATCCAATGCTTTATTATTATTCTTTTGATGTTTCGATGTTTAGTATCATTTGTGTCTTAAAAGTTTCGATAGTGAATCAATTTGTTGTGACAGCCTACGAGGCTCTTTATTGTGTTAATATTTAATTTAATTAAATTCTTAAAGGTTTACTTTATTTATTTTTATTCCCTTTTAATTTACTTCACTTTTTTTGTTTGGTTACGCCTCGAACCTGGATATTAAAGTAAATTAAGAGACGGCGTAACACCCCCCGCCCTCCCTGGCCGCCCACCCTCCCTGGCCGCCCACCCTCCCTGGCCGCCCACCCTCCCTGGCCGCCCACCCTCCCTGGCCGCCCACCCTTCCTGGCCGCCCACCCTCCCTGGCCGCCCACCCTCCCTGGCCGCCCACCCTTCCTGGCCGCCCACCCTCCTCAAGGCCAGGAAGTAACGGTAATTTTCCCACACCTCAACGTATTACTGTTTGTTCCTGGGCCTCCCAAGGTGATGTCTCTCCCTGTCTCTCTCCGTCTCTCCCTGTCTCTCTGCGTCTCTGTCTCTCCGTCTCTCCCTGTCTCTCCTGTCTCTCCCTGTCTCTCCCGTCTCTCCCCTGTCTCTCCGTCTCTCCCGTCTCTCCTGTCTCTCCGTCTCTCCCTGTCTCTCTCCGTCTCTCCCTGTCTCTCCCTTCTCTCCCTTCTCTCCTGTCTCTCTCCGTCTCTCCTGTCTCTCTCTCTCCTGTCTCTCTCCGTCTCTCCCCTGTCTCTCTCTCGTCTCTCTCTCGTCTCTCCCTCTCTCCCTGTCTCTCTCCGTCTCTCCCTGTCTCTCTCCGTCTCTCCTGTCTCTCTCCGTCTCTCCCTGTCTCTCTCTCTCTCCCTGTCTCTCTCTCTCTCTGTCTCTCTCCTCTCTCCCTCTCTCCCTGTCTCTCTCCCGTCTCTCCCTGTCTCCTCCCTCTCTCCCGTCTCTCCCGTCTCTCCTCCGTCTCTCTCTCTCTCTCGTCTCTCCCTGTCTCTCCCTGTCCTCTCCCTGTCTCTCTCCCGTCTCTCCCTGTCTCCTCCCTCTCTCCCTCTCTCTGTCTCTCCCGTCTCTCTCCCGTCTCCCCGTCTCTCGTCTCTCCCTGTCTCTCGTCTCTCCCTGTCTCTCTCCGTCTCTCCCCCGTCTCTCCCTGTCTCTCTCCGTCTCTCCCTGTCTCTGTCTCCCGTCTCTCCCTGTCTCTCTCCGTCTCTCCCTGTCTCTCCTCTCTCCGTCTCTCCCTGTCTCTCCTCCTCTCTCCCTGTCTCCTCCTCTCTCCCCGTCTCTCCCTGTCTCTCTCCGTCTCTCCTCTCCTGTTCTCTCCCCTCTCCGTCTCTCCCTGTCTCTCCCTGTCTCTCCCTGTCCCTCCCTCTCTCCCCTGTCTCTCTCCGTCTCTCCCTCTCTCTCTCCTCTCTCTCCCCGTCTCTCCCTGTCTCTCTCTTCTCTGTCTCTCCCTGTCTCTCCTGTCTCTCTGTCCCTCCCGTCTCTCCCTGTCTCTCTCCTCTCCCTCTCTCTCTCGTCTCTCCCCGTCTCTCCCTGTCTTTCTCCGTCTCTCCCTGTCTGTCTCTCCCGTCTCTCCTGTCTCTCTCCGTCTCTCCCCTTCTCCCCGTCTCTCCCCGTCTCTCCCTGTCTTTCTCCGTCTCTCCCTGTCTCTCTCCGTCTCTCCCGTCTCTCCTGTCTTGCTGTCTTTATTATCTCTCACGTCCTGGAGTGTGGTGACCTGGAGAGTGTGGTGACCTGGAAGTGTGGTGACATGACTGTGGTTGAGTGTGCCTGGAGAGTGTGGTGAGAGTGTGGTGACCTGGAGAGTGTGGTGAGGATGTGGTGACAGAGTGTGTTGATCTGGAGAGTGTGGTGCCCTGGAGAGTGTGTTGACCTGGAGAGCACCTGGAGACCTGGACCTGAGTGTGTTGACCTGTGTTGACCTGGATGACCTGGAGAGTGTGGTGACCTGGGGAGTGTGGTGACCTGGAGTGTGGTGACCTGGAGAGTGTGGTGACCTGGAGAGTGTGGTGACCTGGAGAGTGTGGTGAACCTGGAGTGTGGTGACCTGGAGAGTGTGGAGGTGAATTAGAGAGAGAGAGTTTGTGGTCTTGAATTAGCGGTTAATAATGTTGGTAGGTTAAGGTGAAGGTGTTGTGTTGTGTTGTGTAGTGTTGTATTGTGTTGTGTAGTGTTGCGTTGTGCTGTGTCGTGGTGTGGTGTATTGTGTTGTGTTGTGGTGTGTTGTGTTGTATTGTGGTGTGTTGTGTTGTGTTGTGTTGTATTGTGTTGTGAGTATGTTGTGTTGTGGTGTGTTGTGTTGTATTGTGTTTTGCTAGAGGTGGTGGAACACCTATGGTACACAACAGCAGCAGTAAGTGGAACCTTGGGTGGAACAGGGTGGGTATGGGGGTGGAACAGGGGTATGGTACAATGGCGCAGTAAGTGGAACCCAAAGTGGAACCTTGGGTGGAGGGGTACAATGGGTGCAGCAGTATGGGGGTGGAACAGGGTATGGGGTAAGTGGAACCTTGGGTAGGGTATGGTACAATGGGTGCAGTGGGAACCTTGGGTGGAACAGGGTAACAATGGTTGGAACCTTGGGTGGAACAGGGTATGGTACAATGGTGCAGCAGTAAGTGGAACCTTGGGTGGAACGGGGTATGGGGGTGCAGCAGTAAGTGGAACCTTGGGTGGAACAGGGTATGGTACAATGGGTGCAGCAGTAAGTGGAACCTTGGGTGGAACAGGGTATGGTACAATGGGGTATGGTACAATGGGTGCAGCAGTAAGTGGAACCTTTGGTGGAACAGGGTATACAATGGGTGCATGGTTGGGTGGAACAATGGGTGCCTTGGGTGAACAGGTGGTGCAGCAGTAAGTGGAACCTTGGGTGAACAGGTTAATGGGCAGCAGGTGGAACCTTGGTGGAACAGGGTAAAAGCAGTAAGTGGAACCTAACAGATGGTACAATGGGTGCAGCAGTTGGAACCTTGGGTGGAACAGGTATTCCCTTGGGTTTGGTACAATGGGGTGTATCAATGGGTGAACGTCAAGGTTTACCACGTCATTTAACTTAAGTCTGCAGCAGCCTTTGGGGGAGGTGAGGGGGACATTGGGGGGGGTGGTGGGGGAGGGTGAGAGTGAGGTGGGGAGGTGAGGTACGGTGGTACAGTGGGGGGTGGGGGGAGGTGGTAAGGTTGGTGGTGGTGGTGGTGGTAGAGGTGGTGATAGTGGTGGTGGGTGGTAGTGTGGTGGTGATGGGAGTAGTGGTGGTAGTGGTGGTGTGGTGGTGGTGGTAGTAGTGGTGGTGGTGGTGGTGGTGGTGGTGAAAGTGGTGGTGGTGTGGTGGTGGTGGTGGTGGTGGTGGTGGTGGGTGTGGTGGTGGTTGTGGTGGTGGTGGTAGTTGTGGTGGTGGTGGTGGTGGTAGTAGTGGTGGTGGTAGTGGTGGTGGTGGTAGTTGTGGCGATTTTGTTGATAGGGTAGTGGTGGTAGTGGTGATGGTAGTAGTAGTAGTGGTGGTTGCAGTTGAGGTGGAGAAGTTCGTGGTAGTGCTTTTAATCGTAATGGTGGTAGCGATGGTAAGAGTCGTGGTGATGGAATAGTGGTAGCTGTAGTGGTAATGGTAGTGGTGGTGATGATGGTAGTAGTGGCGATGGTTGATGATGGTAGCAGTAATAGTGGTAGTAGTACTAGTAGTAGTAGTGGTACTAGTAGTGACACCCTCACTTAACCCCAACGTAAAGATCCCTCCTTGCACTACCACCGAGACTGGGACCAATCCAGAGGTGATTGCTGCCACCGAACATCAAAACTCAATTACGCTCACGGCAGCCCTCACGGACCACATAATAGCTCAGAACGCAACAGGGGAGGTGGATACCAGCGAAGTAAACAAGATTTGAAGGTCCATTACGACAGAACGACAGCACAGCCAAAGTGATAAGTTGCAGCAACTGTTGTTGCAAGTACCAGAGAAATTGAAAAAAAAGTAGCTATAGTGCAGGAGGTGGGCGCCTCGAACTGATTAACTATGTTACCAATAAGGGCAAATGGTTTCAGTCTCAATACTGTAAGGTATGGTAGGCCAGTGGAAGGTTTGCCCTCCCAATGCGTGTGTGGTTCGTCCTGTGATGCCGATCACGCCATGGTGTACAAGAAAGGGGGCTTCATGAGGCATGACGAAGTAAGGGATCTCACAGCAAATATGTTGAAGGAAATCTGCCGGGATGTCAGGATAGAACCGACCCTCCTTCCATTGGACGGTGAGAATTTCCAACATAGGACTTCAAACACATCCAACGAAGCCCGTGTTGACGTCAGTGCTCGAGGATTCTGGACGCGGGGACAGCGAACTTTCTTCGACATCAGGATTTTTTATCCCATGGCCGCATGTCACCGTAACTTAGCTCTCGATGCTGCACATAGGAGGAACGAGAACGACAAGAGAAGGGCATAAGGGGAGAGAATTCAGAACGTTGATCAAGGCAGCTTCACTCCTCTAGTGTTCACAACCTCTGGTGGGATGGGACCAAGTGCAAGATGCTTCTACGCCAGGCTCGTGGAGGTGATCTCCGAACAGAAGCAGCAGCCCAGAAGTTTCGTTACAGCCTGGATGAGATGTCGACTGTCTTTCTCTCTCCTTCGGTCGGCTTTGCTCTGCCTCAGGGGAACGAGAGCTTCTGCCCCAATTCCGACAACAGTTGCAGATATTGACTATGAGGCAACAGTCACTGAATGCCGCATAGATCTGCGGCTCAACTAACTCAACACAGATAGAATAGCTACTTATGTATTAGGATATTTAATTTTAAGGCAATCAAATGGCGGCGAAGTTGTGGTAGCAGTAGTAGTAGTAGTAACGGTAAGATTACATACCATAAACGATGCTTCCCATTATAAAATATGTCACAATTATGATCAACAAGCTGTACACACACACACACACACACACACACACACACACACACACACACACACACACACACACTGGTCGGTACTGGTGGAGCCTTTGTTAAGAATTTATGTAATATTGACGCGGGGAAGGGGGGGTGGGTCAGTCAACAAGAGCGAGGGTAACAACAGGTAATATCAGGTGAGGTACCACACATGCCTTGAGTAGTAGGAGGTTGATCAATATTTTACACTAATGAGCTCCTGACACGCCCCCCCCACTCATTCTCCCTTCCCTCCCTCCCTCACTCTCTCCTTCCCTCCCTCCTTCACTCCCTCCCTCCCTCCCTCCTTCCTTCCTTCCCTCCCTCACTCTCTCCTTCCCTCCCTCACTCCCCCAGTTCCCTTTCATATCACAATACCGACGTATCCGCCTAAAAAATTAATTATCCAAAGCATTTATCTCCAACACACTGCCAAAGTGAGAGCTCTTGAACACATACACACTCTACAGACTGATGATAATATCACACAGTCCATCTACACTGATGGATCTCTTAACACCGCCTGTGGGAGGGCTGGAAGTGCTATTGTTGTGACTCAACCTGACGGTAATATAATTGAGAAAAGAGTTAGAATTAACAACTGGGCATCCACTCTACAAATTGAATTAGTTGCCATACTCACAGCTATTAAATTAATTGAAACCACTGTCACTGACAGTCTCATCATCACTGACTCTCTATCCTCACTACTTGCCCTTGACACCCTCGACTCAGGTTGTCACGCTCTTGTCTCTGAAGCCAGACACAAATATGCGTACCTTGTTGACCGGGGTGTCAAGGTCAAACTGCTGTGGATCCCCTCTCACACAGGCCTCATAAGACACGACAGAGTTGATGCCCTCGCCAAACTCGCGTCTATCAAAGACACCGTTGAATACAATTTGGGTCTGTCAAAAAGAACCCTTAAAACTGTAATTAGGAAAGAACTTATTGATGAGTTTGATGCAAGTAGACAAGTGCAAACAGGCACAAGTCGATCCATAGTTTATCATGATGAGATGTATCAAGTGAAACATGTATATGGAGCAAGTAACAAGATCACTAGATTACAAGATGTTGTAACCGCTAGATTAAGGTTAGGATATAAGTACCTTTGGCAGTATGTTCCTCAAGCAGATGTAAACAAGACTAAATGTAAAGTGTGTGGCCAGACATATGGCCACACACTTGAACACTACGTCCTCGACTGTGTGAAGATAGAACCTTTTAGGGACAGGTCCAAGCACACTGTGTGTGAAATGGCACAACACTTCATCTCTAATGGCAAGATAGCCGACATATTAAGATTGTATCCACTTTTTTGCACTTAGTAACTATATCAGTTCTCATGTACAGAACCAAACACGCAATGTGCTTGAATACTTCTCACGTAAATGTGAATAACAAAGTGTGAGGCCAGACATACTGCCTCACACGCCTGTACTCACGCATTTGTGAATAAGTTACCCATTATGTAAACAAATAATGTAATTGAAATACTGTGTAACATTCAGTGCCATAATATCCTGACAACGGGGGTTAATTATTATGACCCTTTGTAAACTCTACTCTGTAATCCTTTTGTGCTACCGCTCACAGTATAAGTGTGGGTTGCACAATAAACTAGCCGCTGCAAGCGGCAAAATAAAAAATCACTAGTCTACGGTGTTATCTGCCACCACCACCACCACTAGACTACAGTGTTATCTGCCACCACCACCACCATTAGTCTACGGTGTTATCTGCCACCACCACCACCATTAGTCTACGGTGTTATCTGCCACCACCACCACCACTAGTCTACGGTGTTATCTGCCACCACCACCACCACTAGTCTACGGTGTATCTGCCACCACCACCACTCTGACTACGGTGTTATCTGCCCACCACCACCACCACATCTACGTGTTATCTGCCACCACCACCACCACTAGTCTACGGTTATTCTGCCACACCGCCACTAGTCTACGGTGTTATCTGCCACCACCACCACCACTAGTCTACGGTGTTATCTGCCACCACCACCACCACTAGTCTACGGTGTTATCTGCCACCACCACCACCACTAGTCTACGGTAGTTATCTGCCACCACCACCGCCACTAGTCTACGGTGTTTTCTGCCACCACCACCACCACTGGTCTACGGTGTTATCTGCCACCACCACCGCCACTAGTCTACGGTGTTATCTGCCACCACCACCACCACTAGTCACGGTGTTTTCTGCCACCACCACCACCACTAGTCTACGGTGTTATCTGCCACCACCACCGCCACTAGTTCACGGTGTTATCTGCCACCACCACCACCACTAGTCTACGGTGTTATCTGCCACCACCACCGCCACTAGTCTACGGTGTTATCTGCCACCACCACCCCAGTCTGGTGTTATCTGCCACCACCACCGCCACTAGTCTACGGTGTTATCTGCCACCACCACCACCACTAGTCCACGTTATCTGCCACCACCACCACACTAGTCTACGGTGTTATCTGCCACCACCACCACCACTAGTCCACGGTGTTATCTGCCACCACCACCACCACTAGTCTACGGTGTTATCTGCCACCACCACCGCCACTATTCACGGTGTTATCTGCCACCACCACCACCACTAGTCTACGGTGTTATTCACCACCACCGCCACTAGTCTACTGTTATCTGCCACCACCACCACCACTAGTCATGTCTGCCACCACCACCACTAGTCTACGGTGTTATCTGCCACCACCACCACCACTAGTCACGGTGTTATCTGCCACCACCACCACCAGTCTACGGTGTTATCTGCCACCACCACCGCCACTAGTCCACGTTATCTGCCACCACCACCACCACTAGGCCTGCATATCTGCCACCACCGCCACTAGTCTACTGTGTTCTGCCACCACCACCACCACTAGTCTACGGTGTTATCTGCCACCACCACCACTAGTCTACGGTGCATCTGCCACCACCACCACCACTAGTCTACGGTGTTATCTGCCACCACCACCACTAGTCTGACGGTGTTATCTGCCACCACCACCACCACTAGTCTACGGTGTTATCTGCCACCACCACCACCACTAGTCCACGGTGTTATCTGCCACCACCACCACCACTGGTCACGGTGTTATCTGCACCACCACCGCCACTAGTCTGCGGTGTTATCTGCCACCACCACCACCACTGGTCTGGTGTTATCTGCCACCACCACCGCCACTAGTCTACGGTGTTATCTGCCACCACCACCACCACTAGTCTACGGTGTTATCTGCCACCACCACCGCCACTAGTCTACGGTGTTATCTGCCACCACCACCACTAGTCTACGGTGTTATCTGCCACCACCACCACCACTAGACTACGGTGTTATCTTACCACCGCCACTAGTCTACGGTGTTATCTGCCACCACCACCACCACTGAGTCTGGTGTTATCTGCCACCACCACCACCACTAGTCTACGGTGTTATCTGCCACCACCACCACCACTAGTCTACGGTGTTATCTGCCACCACCACCACCACTAGTCTCGGTTGTTATCTGCACCACCACCACCATTAGTCTACAGTGTTATCTGCCACCACCACCACCACTAGTCTACGGTGTTGTATCTGCCACCACCACCACCATTAGTCTACGGTGTTATCTGCCACCACCACCACTAGTCTCGGTGTTATCTGCCACCACCACCACCATTAGTCTGGTGTTATCTGCCACCACCACCACCACTGGACTACAGTGTTATCTACCACCACCACTAGTCTACGGTGTTATCTGCCACCACCACCACCACTAGAACTACGGTATCTGCCACCACCACCACTGGTCTACAGTGTTATCTGCCACCACCATTAGTCTACAGTGTTATCTGCCACCACCACCATTAGTCTACAGTGTTATCTGCCACCACCACCATTAGTCTACAGTGTTATCTCCACACCACCATTAGTCTGGTGTTATCTGCCACCACCACCACTAGACTACAGTGTTATCTACCACCACCACTAGTCTACGGTGTTATCTCCACCACCACCACCACTAGACACAGTGTTATCTGCCACCACCACCATAGACTACAGTGTTATCTGCCACCACCACCACTAGTCTACAGTGTATCTGCCACACCACCATTAGTCACAGTGTTATCTGCCACCACCACCATTAGTCTACAGTGTTATCTGCCACCACCACCACTAGTCTACAGTGTTATCTGCCACCAGTCTACAGTGTTATCTGCCACCACCACCACTAGTCTACAGTGTTATCTGCCACCACCACCACTGGTCTACAGTGTTATCTGCCACCAGTCTACAGTGTTATCTGCCACCACCACCACCACCACCAGTCTACAGTGTTATCTGTCACCACCACCACCACCAGTCTACAGTGTTATCTGCCACCACCACCACTAGTCTACAGTGTTATCTGCCATCACCACCACTAGTCTACAGTGTTATCTGCCACCAGTCTACAGTGTTATCTGCCACCACCACCACCACCAGTCTACAGTGTTATCTGTCACCACCACCACTAGTC
>NW_024711225.1:0-7500 GCF_018991925.1 Homarus americanus | reverse complement strand
TACCGGACAGTGGTGGTCTGGCTGTACCGTACAGTGGTGGTCTGGCTGTACTATCAGTGGTGGTCTGGCTGTACCGTACAGTGGTGGTCTGGCTGTACCGTACAGTGTGGTGTACCGTACAGTTGGTCTGTTACCGTACAGTGGTGGTCTGGCTGTACCATCAGTGGTGGTCTGTATTCCGTACAGTGGTGGTCTGGCTGTACGCAGTGTGGTGTACCGGACAGTGGTGGTCTGGCTGTACCGTACAGTGGTGGTCTGGCTGTACTACGTACAGTGGTGGTCTGGCTGTACCGTACAGTGGTGGTCTGGCTGTACCGTACAGTGTGGTGTGCCGTCAGTGGTGGTCTGGCTGTACCGTACAGTGGTGGTCTGGCTGTACCGTACAGTGGTGGTCTGGCTGTTCCGTACAGTGGTGGTCTGGCTGTACCGTACAGTGTGGTGTACCGGACAGTGGTGGTCTGGCTGTACGTACAGTGGTGGTCTGGCTGTACCGTACAGTGGTGGTCTGGCTGTACCTGCAGTGGTGGTCTGGCTGTACCGTACAGTGGGGGTCTGGCTGTACCGTACAGTGTGGTGTGCCGGACAGTGTTGGTCTGGCTGTACCGTACAGTGGTGGTCTGGCTGTACCGGACAGTGTGGTGTACCGTACAGTGGTGGTCTGGCTGTACTGTACAGTGGTGGTCTGGCTGTACCGTACAGTGGTGGTGTACCGTGCAGTGGTGGTCTGGCTCGTACAGTGGTGGTCTGGCTGTACCGTACAGTGGTGGTCTGGCTGTACCGTACAGTGGTGGTGTACCCGTACAGTGGTGGTCTGGCTGTACCGTACAGTGGTGGTGTACCCATAGATGGTGGTCTGGCTGTACCGGACAGTGTGGTGTACCGCATTACAGTGGTGGTCTGGCTGTACCGTACAGTGGTGGTCTGGCTGTACCGTACAGTGTGGTGTGCGGACAGTGGTGGTCTGGCTGTACTGTACAGTGGTGGTCTGGCTGTACCGTACAGTGGTGGTCTGGCTGCTCCGTACAGTGGTGGTCTGGCTGTACCGTACAGTGGTGGTCTGGCTGTACCGTACAGTGGTGGTCTGGCTGTACCGTACAGTGTGGTGTACCGTACAGTGGTGGTCTGGCTGTACTGTACAGTGGTGGTTGCTCTGCCGTACAGTGGTGGTCTGGCTGTACGTACAGTGTGGTGTACCGTACAGTGGTGGTCTGGCTGTACCGTACAGTGTGGTGTACCGTGCAGTGGTGGTGGCTGTACCGTACAGTGGTGGTCTGGCTGTACCGTACAGTGGTGGTCTGGCTGTACCGTACAGTGGTGGTGTACCCGTGCAGTGGTGGTCTGGCTGTACCGTACAGTGGTGGTGTACCGTACAGTGGTGGTCTGGCTGTACCGTACAGTGGTGGTCTGGCTGTACCGTTCAGTGGTGGTCTGGCTGTACCGTTCAGTGGTGGTCTGGCTGTACCGTACAGTGTGGTGTACCATTGCAGTGGTGGTCTGGCTGTACCGTACAGTGGTGGTCTGGCTGTACCGTACAGTGGTGGTTGGCTGTACCGTACAGTGGTGGTCTGGCTGTACCGTTCAGTGGTGGTCTGGCTGTACCGTACAGTGTGGTGTACCGTACAGTGGTGGTCTGGCTGTACCGGACAGTGTGGTGTACCCATACAGTGGTGGTCTGGCTGTACCCAGGTGGTGGTCTGGCTGTACAGTACAGTGTGGTGTACCGTACAGTGGTGGTCTGGCTGTACCGTACAGTGTGGTGTACCGTAGAGTGGTGGTCTGGCTGTACCGTACAGTGTTGTGTACCGTACAGTGGTGGTCTGGCTGTACAGTACAGTGGTGGTCTGGCTGTACTGTACAGTGGTGGTCTGGCTGTACCGTACAGTGGTGGTCTGGCTGTACCCAGTGGTGGTCTGGCTGTACCGTACAGTGTGTGTTGTACCGTACAGTGGTGGTCTGGCTGTACCGTACAGTGGTGGTCAGGCTGTACCGTACAGTGGTGTCGGCTGTACCGTGCAGTGTGGTGTACCATACAGTGGTGGTCTGGCTGTACCGTACAGTGGTGGTCTGGCTGTACCATACAGTGTGGTGTACCGTACACGTGGTGGTCTGGCTGTACCGTACAGTGGTGGTCTGGCTGTACCGATTACAGTGGTGGTCTCTGTACCGTACAGTGGTGGTCTGGCTGTACCGTACAGTGGTGGTCTGGCTGTACCGTACAGTGGTGGTCTGGCTGTACCGTACAGTGGTGGTCTGGCTGTACCGTACAGTGGTGGTCTGGCTGTACCGTACAGTGGTGGTCTGGCTGTACCGTACAGTGTGGTGTACCGTACAGTGGTGGTCTGGCTGTACCGTACAGTGGTGGTCTGGCTGTACGGACGGTGGCGGTGTACCGTACAGTGGTGGTCTGGCTGTACCGTACAGTGGTGGTCTGGCTGTACCGTACAGTGGTGGTCTGGCTGTACCGTTACAGTGGTGGTCTGCTGTACCGTACAGTGTGGTGTACCGTACAGTGGTGGTCTGGCTGTACCGTACAGTGGTGGTCTGGCTGTACCGTGCAGTGTGGTGTACCCACAGTGGTGGTCTGGCTGTACGGACAGTGGTGGTCTGGCTGTACCGTACAGTGTGGTGTACCGTACAGTGGTGGTCTGGCTGTACTGGTGGTGGTCTGGCTGTACCGTGCAGTGTGGTGTACCGTACAGTGGTGGTCTGGCTGTACCGTACAGTGGTGGTCTGGCTGTACCGTACAGTGTGGTGTACCGTACAGTGGTGGTCTGGCTGTACCGTACAGTGGTGGTCTGGCTGTACCGTGCAGTGTGGTGTACCGTTACAGTGGTGGTCTGGCTGTACCGTACAGTGGTGGTCTGGCTGTACCATACAGTGTGGTGTACCGTACAGTGGTGGTCTGGCTGTACCGGACAGTGGTGGTGTTCGTACAGTGGTGGTCTGGCTGTACCGTACAGTGTGGTGTACCGTACAGTGGTGGTCTGGCTGTACCGGACAGTGGTGGTGTACCGTTACAGTGGTGGTGGGCTGTACCGTACAGTGTGGTGTACCATACAGTGGTGGTCTGGCTGTACTGTGGTGGTGGTCTGGCTGTACCGTACAGTGGTGTCTGGCTGTACCGTACAGTGTGGTGTACCTGCAGTGGTGGTCTGGCTGTACCGGACAGTGGTGGTGTACCGTACAGTGGTCGTCTGGCTGTACCATTACAGTGTGGTGTACCGTACAGTGGTGGTCTGGCTGCACTGTACAGTGGTGGTCTGGCTGTACCGTACAGTGGTGGTCTGGCTGTACCGTACAGTGTGGTGTACCGATACAGTGGTGGTCGCTGTACCGGACAGTGGTGGTGTACCGTACAGTGGTGGTGCCTGTACCGTCAGTGTGGTGTGCCGTACAGTGGTGGTCTGGCTGTACCGTACAGTGTGGTGTACCGTACAGTGGTGGTCTGGCTGTACCGGACAGTGGTGGTGTACCTGCACAGTGGTGGTCTGGCTGTACCGTACAGTGTGGTGTACCATACAGTGGTGGTCTGGCTGTACTGTACAGTGGTGGTCTGGCTGTACCGTACAGTGGTGGTCTGGCTGTACCGTACAGTGTGGTGTACCGTACAGTGGTGTCTGGCTGTACTGTACACAGTGGTGGTCTGGCTGTACCGTACAGTGGTGGTCTGGCTGTACCGTACAGTGTGGTGTACCGTACAGTGGTGGTCTGGCTGTACGGACAGTGGTGGTGTACCGTACAGTGGTGGTGTGGCTGTACCGTACAGTGTGGTGTACCGTACAGTGGTGGTCTGGCTGTACCGTACAGTGTGGTGTACCGTACAGTGGTGGTCTGACTGTACCGTACAGTGGTGGTCTGGCTGTACCCTACAGTGGTGGTCTGGCTGTACCGTACAGTGTGGTGTACCGTACAGTGGTGGTCTGGCTGTACCGTACAGTGTGGTGTACAACAGTGGTGGTCTGGCTGTACCGTACAGTGGTGGTCTGGCTGTACCGCATACAGTGGTGGTCTGGCTGTACCGTACAGTGGTGTCTGGATGTACCCTACAGTGTGGTGTACGTGCAGTGGTGTCTGGCTGTACCGTACAGTGTGGTGTACCGTACAGTGGTGGTCTGGCTGTACCGTACAGTGGTGTACCGTACAGTGGTGGTCTGGCTGTACGTACAGTGTGGTGTACCCTACAGTGGTGGTCTGGCTGTACCGTACAGTGGTGGTCTGGCTGTACCGTTCAGTGGTGGTCTGGCTGTACCGTACAGTGTGGTGTACCGTACAGTGGGTGGTCTGGCTGTACCCATACAGTGGTGGTCTGGCTGTACCGTACAGTGGTGGTCTGGCTGTACGTACAGTGGTGGTCTGGCTGTACCTACAGTGGTGGTCTGGCTGTACCCTACAGTGGTGGTCTGGCTGTACCCTCACGGTGGTGGTCTGGCTGTACCGTACGGTGTACCCGTACAGTGGTGGTCTGGCTGTACGTACAGTGTGGTGTACCGTACAGTGGTGGTCTGGCTGTACCGTACAGTGTGGTGTACCGTACAGTGGTGGTCTGTGCCGTACAGTGGTGGTCTGGCTGTACCCATTACAGTGGTGGTCTGGCTGTACCCTACGGTGGTGGTCTGGCTGTGCCGTACAGTGGTCTAGAAGGAGTGTGTGTGTGTAAGTGAGAGTGTGAGAGTGAGTGTGGGAGGTGAGTGTGAGTGAAGTGTGGGTGAGTAGGTGTGTGTGCGTGTAAGAGTGAGTGTGGGCGAGTGAGTGTGAGAGAGAGTGTGAGAGTGAGTATAAGTGTGAGAGTGAGTGTAAATGTGAGAGAAGTGTGAGAGTGAGTGTGTGTGTGTGGTGAGGTGTGAGTGAGTGAGGTGTAAGCGTGAGAGTGTGAGGTGTGTGTGCGTGTGAGGTGGTGTAAGGGTGTGAGTGAGTGTAAGTGTGAGGTGGTGTTTGTGCGTGTGAGAATGTTGTAGTGTGGGAGTGATTGTGAAAGTAGGGTGTGTGAGTGTAAGTGTGAGTAGGTGTGGGAGCAGAGTGAGTGTAAGTGTGAGAGTGAGTGTGAGTGCGTGTGAGTGAGGTGCAGGGGAGGTGAGTGTGAGTGTGAGAGTGAGTGCGTGTGAGGTGGGTGCGTTTGAGGTGAGTGTGAGGTGAGGTGTGAGAGTGAGTGTGGGAGTAGGAGTGTGAGGTGTGGGGTGAGGTGAGTGTGTGGTGAGTGTGAGGTGGAGTGTGAGAGTGAGTGTGGGGTAAATATAAGTGTGGGAGCGAGTGGGTGTGAGGTGTGTGCCAGTGGGTGTGAGGTGTGAGGTGAGTGTGAGGTGAGTGTGGGGTGAGTGTGAGACTGAGTGTGGGAGTGAGTGTGAGGTGTGGTGTGGGGTGAGGTGAGTGTAGGTGTGGGGTGAGTGAGCGTAGTGTGGGGTGAGGTGAGTGTGGTGTGGAGTGAGTGTGAGAGTGAGTGTGGGGAGTGAGGTGAGCGTGGGAGTGAGTGTGAGTGAGTGTGGGGTAGGTGTGAGGTGTAAGGGTGTGGGGTGAGGTGAGTGTGTGAGGTGAGTGTGAGGTGAGTGTGGGGTGAGGTGTGGGGTGAGTGGTGTGGGGTGAGGTGTGGGGTGAGTGAGTGGGAGTGAGTGTGAGGAGTGAGTGTGGGAGTGAGTGTGGTGGTGAGTGAGTGTGAGGTGTGAGTGAGTGTGAGTGTGAGAGTGAGTGTGTGGCAGTGAGTGTGAGACTGAGTGTGGGGTGAGTGTGAGTGTGAGGTGTGGGGTGTGAGTGAGTGTGAGTGTGGGGTGAGGTGAGTGTAGAGTGTGGGAGTGAGGTGAGGTGTGAGTGTGGAGGTGAGTGTGAGTGGTGAGGTGTGGGGTGAGGTGAGGTGTGTGGGGTGAGTGTGAGGTGAGGTGTGGGGTGGGAGTGAGTGTGAGGTGTGGTGTGTGGGGTGAGTGAGTGTGAGGTGAGTGTGGGGAGTGAGGTGTGGGGTGAGAGTGAGTGTGGAGTGTGGGAGTGAGGTGAGTGTGAGTGAGTGTGTGAGGTGAGTGTGGGGTGGGGAGTGGTGTGGTGTGTGGGGTGAGGTGAGGTGTGTGGAGGTGTGGGGAGAGGTGTGAGTGAGTGTGGGGTGAGGTGAGCGTGGGGTGAGTGTGAGTGAGGTGTGGGGTGGGGTGAGTGTGGGTGTGAGTGTGGGGTGAGTGAGGTGTGAGGTGAGTGTGAGGTGAGTGTGGGGTGAGTGTGGGAGTGAGGAGGTGTGGGGTGAGTGTGGGGTGAGTGAGTGTGGGTGGTGTGAGAGTGGGTGTGGGAGTGAGTGTGGTAGTGAGTGAGTGTGAGTGTGAGAGTGAGTGTGAGGTGTGAGGTGAGTGTAGGAGTGAGTGTGAGACTGAGTGTGGGGTGAGGTGAGGTGTAAGTGTGGGGTGAGTGAGTGTGAGTGTGGGGTGAGTGAGGTGTGAGTGTGGGAGTGAGGTGTGAGTGGTGTGGGGTGGGGTGAGTGTGAGTGTGAGTGTGGGGTGAGAGTGAGTGTGAGGTGAGTGTGGGAGTGAGTGTGGGGGGGTGGTGAGTGTGAGGTGTGGGAGTGAGGTGAGGTGTGAGGTGAGGTGTGAGAGTGAGTGTGGGAGTGGGAGTGAGGTGTGAGTGTAAGTGGGGTGAGGTGAGTGTGAGTGTGGGGTGAGAGTGAGTGTGAGAGTGAGGTGTGTGTGGGAGTGGGGTGGTGTGAGGTGTAAGTGTGGGAGTGAGGTGAGTGTGAGTGGTGTGAGGTGGTGTGGGAGTGAGTGTGGGGTGAGGTGAGTGTGAGGTGTGGGAGTGTGAGTGTGGTGTAGGTGTGGGAGTGAGTGTGAGGTGTAAGGGTGTGGGGGTGGGGTGAGGTGTGAGGTGTGAGGTGTGGGGTGAGTGAGTGTAGGTCTGGGAGTGAGAGTGAGTGTGAGTGTGGGGTGAGTGTGAGTGAGTGTGGGAGTGAGGTGAGTGTGGGAGTGGGAGTGTGAGGTGTGTGGGAGTGGGAGTGAGGTGTGAGTGTGAGTGTGGGAGTGAGTGAGTGTGAGGTGGTGTGGGGAGTGAGGTGTGGGGTGAGGTGAGGTGTGTGAGTGTGGAGTGAGGTGAGTGTGAGGTGGGTGTGTGAGGTAGTGTGGGAGTGGGGTGAGGTGTGAGTGTAAGGTGTGGGGTGAGGTGAGGTGTGGTGTGGGTGAGGTGAGTGTGAGGTGAGGTGTGGGGTGGGTGAGGTGTGAGGTGTAAGTGTGGGGTGAGAAGTGAGTGTGAGGTGAGTGTGAGGTGAGGTGTGGGAGTGAGGTGTGGGAGTGAGTGAGGTGTGAGTGTGGGGTGAGGTGTGAGTGTGAAGTGTGGGGTGAGGTGTGAGGTGTAAGTGTGGGGTGGGGAGGTGTGAATGTGAGGGTGTGGGGTGGGGTGAGGTGTGAGTGTGAGTGTGGGGTGAGAGGTGAGGTGTAGGTCTGGGGTGAGGTGGTGTGAGGTGTGGGGTGAGGTGAATGTGAGGTGTGGGGTGAGGTGTAAGTGTGGGGTGAGGTGAGTGTGAGGTGTGGGGTGAGGTGTGTGTAG
>NW_024711224.1:247500-277259 GCF_018991925.1 Homarus americanus | reverse complement strand
TGTGTTTTATGTGTGTGGGAAGTATTGTGTTTTTATGTGTGAGAGTATTGTGTTTATGTGTGGGAAGTATTGTGTGTTTATGTGTGGGGAAGTGTTGTGTTTTTATGTGTGGGAGTATTGTGTTTTTATGTGTGTGGGAAGTATTGTGTTTTTATGTGTGTGGGAAGTATTGTGTTTTGTGTGTGTGGGAAGTATTGTGTTTTTATGTGTGTGGGAAGTGTGTGTTTTTTTATGTGTGTGGGAAGTGTGTGTTTATGTGTGTGGGGAAGTGTGTGTGTTTTATGTGTGTGGGAAGTATTGTGTTTTATAATATTATTGGGAAGTATTGTGTTTATGTGTGGGAAGTATTGTGTTTTTGTATGTGTGTGGGAAGTATTGTGTTTTATGTGTGTGGGAAGTATTGTGTTTTATGTGTGTGGGAAAGTATTGTGTTTTATATTGTGTGGGAAGTATTGTGTTTTTTATATGTGTGGGAAGTATTGTGTTTTATGTGTGTGGGAAATGTGTGTTTATGTGTGGGAAGTATTGTGTTTTATGTGTGGGGAAGTATTATGTTTTTATGTGTGGGAAGTATTATGTTTTATGTGTGGGGAAAGTATTATGTTTTATGTGTGTGGGAAGTATTGGCTGTTTTTATGTGTGTGGGAGTATTGTGTTTTGTGTGTGGGAGTATTGTGTTTTATGTGTGGGAAGTATTGTTTGTGTGTGGGAAGTGTGTGTGTGTTTTATGTGTGGGAAGTGTGTGTTTTATGTGTGTGGGAAGTGTGTGTTTATGTGTGTGGGAAGTGTTGTGTTTATTGGGATGTATTGTGTTTATGTGTGTTAGGAATGTGTGTTTTATGTATAGGAGTATTGTGTTTTATGTGTGTGGAAGTATTGTGTTTTATATGTGTGGGAAAGTATTGTGTTTTATATGTTGAGAAGTATTGTGTTTTATGTGTGTGGGAAGTATTGTGTTTTATGTGTGTGAGAAGTGTGTGTTTTATGTGTGTGGGAAGTATTGTGTTTTATGTGTGGGAAGTATTGTGTTTTATGTGTAGAAGTATTGTGTTTTATGTGTGTGTGTGGGGAAGTATTGTGTTTTATGTGTGTGGGAGTATTGTGTTTTATGTGTGTGGGGAAATTGTGTTTTATGTGTGGGAAGTATTGTGTTGTTTTATGTGTGGGGGAAATGTGTGTTTTATGTGTGTGGGAAGTGTGTGTTTTATGTGTGTGGGAAATGTGTGTTTTATGTGTGTGGGAAGTATTGTGTTTTATGTGTGTAGAATGTGTGTTTTATGTGTGGGAAGTATTATGTTTTATGTGTGTGGGAAGTATTGTGTTTATGTGTAGGAAGTATTGTGTTTATATTATTGTGGGAAGTATTGTGTTTTATGTGTGCAGGAAGTATTGTGTTTTTATGTGGAATATTGTGTTTTTATGTGTGTAGGAAGTATTGTGTTTATGTGTGGGGAAGTATTGTGTTTTATGTATGGGAGTATTGTGTTTTATGTGTGGGAAGTATTGTGTTTATGTGTGTGTGGGAGTATTGTGTTTTATGTGGGAAGTATTGTGTTTTATGTGTGGAAGTATTTATGTTTTATGTGTGGGGAAGTATTGTTTATATGTGTGGGGAAGTATTGTGTTTTATGTGTGGGAAGTATTGTGTTTTATGTGTAGGAAGTGTGTGTTTTATGTGTGTGGGAATGTGTGTTTTATGTGTGGGGAAGTATTATGTGTTTGTGTGTGGGAAGTATTGTGTTTTATGTGTAGGAAATGTGTGTTTATGTGTGTGGGAAGTATTATGTTTATATTATTAATGGGAAGTATTGTGTTTTATGTGATGTGTGTTTTATGTGTGTGGGAAGTATTGTGTTGTTTTTATGTGTGGAAGTATTGTGTTTTATGTGTAGGAAGTATTGTGTTTTATGTGTGTAGGAAGTATTATGTTTTATGTGTGAAGTATTGTGTTTTATGTGTAGGAAGGTGTGTTTTTATGTGTGGAGTGTGTCATTTGTGTTTTATTCAATTTATAAGTTTTGTTTTGTCACGGTGAAATATTTACACTTTTCATTTACCTTTCTGATATACAGTATATATTTTAGGCCTATATACAGTATATATTTTAGGCCTATTGATTATAAATAAGTTACAAGGATTAGAAAATTGTAGATGGCGTGATATAATCGTTTGGATTTGTGGGCTGTGTTAAGTTGGTAGTGTTATAAAAAGCTTGATTCTCAGCTTTGTTCCTGGATGATGCCTGAGGGTTGGAGCTGAGTGGAGTGGGGTGGGAGGGAGGTAATTAGGGTGGGATGGAGTGGGAGGTGGGTGGGTTGGGATGCTGGCAACTCGATGATGAGATAATGACGTCAGTTAACAAGAAGATGAACCGTCGTTAACTTTTTTCTGTGCGCTTTTTGAAGGAATTGATTATTAAATTATAATTGGGGACACGGTTTAAAATTTCATAAAAAAAATAATTGACGTTTATAAATGCCAGAAACTCATTCACGATCATAGGAAGGTGTGATTCATACCTCTTAATATTCCTCCACATCACCGCTAATACCTCCACATCACCTAATACCTCCACATCACCACCAATACCTCCACATCACCACCAATACCTCCACATCACCACCAATACCTCCACATCACCAATACATACATACCTCCACATCACCGCTAATACCTCACATCAACATCAATACCTCACATCAACATACCTCCACATCACCATCAATACCTCACATCACCATAATACCTCCACATCACCACCAATACCTCCATCCATACCTCCACATCACCATCCCACATCACCAGTACCTCTTCATCACCACCAATACCTCCACATCACCAACTACTCCACATCACCACCGTACTTCACATCACCAATACCTCCACATCACCACAATACCTCCACATCACCACCAATACCTCCACATCTGCTTACACATCACCACCAATACCTCCACATCACAATACCCACATCACCTGTCTCCACATCACCACCAATACTTCCACATCACCAGTACCTCCACATCACCACCAATGCACTCCACATCACCACCAACTCACACCACATCACCTGTCTCCACACATCACCACCAATACTTCATCACCACTACCTCCACATCACCAGCTCTATCCCACATCACCATCAACCTCCACATCACCACCAATACCTCCACATCACCACCTACTCCTCCATCACCATACCTCCCACATCTACCTCCACATACCCTTCACATCACCATGCCTCACATCACCACCAATACCTCCACATCACCACCAATACCTCCACATCACCATCAATACCTCCACATCACCACCAGTGAAGTGTAGAGGTGAGGGTAGGGAGGTTGTGGGAGTGAAGGGTATGGGAGGGCTGGGGGATAGATGGGATATGAAGGGAGAGTTAGATGAGGTAATGCGGTTAGAGTAGGCCTATGACCACTTACTCCTAGGCCTATGACCACTTACTCCTAGGCCTATGACCACTTCTCTAGGCCTATGACCACTTACTCCTAGGCCTATGACCACTTGCTCCTGGGCCTATGACCACTTACTCCTAGGCCTATGACCACTTACTCCCTGGGCCTATGACCACTTCTCTAGGCCTATGACCACTCCTCCTGGGCCTATGACCACTTACTCCTGGGCCTGTGGCTACTCCCTGGGCCTATGACCACTTACTCCTAGGCCTATGACCACTTACTCCCTGGGCCCATGACCCTTACTCCTGGGGCTATGACCACTTACTCCCTAGGCCTATGACCACTTACTCCTAGGCCCTGTGACCACTCTCCCTGGCTAGCCACCTCCCTGGGCCTATGACCCACCCTCCCTGGGCTATGACCACTTACTCCCTGGGCCTATGACCACTTAATCCTAAGCCTGTGACCACACTCTGGAGCTATGACCCTTACTCTAGGCCTATGACCACACCTCCTAGGCCTATGACCACTTACTCCTAGGCCTATGACCACTTACTCCTAGGCCTATGACCACTTAATCCTAGGCCTATGACCACTTACTCCTCACCCTTGTTTAAATATTAAATCACATTTCATTTTAAAAATATTAAAAAATAAAAAATTCTGAGAAATATGTTGGTAATTCTTTTGGGTTCAATAATTTCCTGTTTAAGTTAATTTAAGGTTCAATAATTTCCTGCTAAGTTAATGAAAGGTTTAATAATTTCCTGCTTAAGTTAATAAAAGGTTTAATAATTTCCTGCTTAAGTTAATAAAAGGTTTAATAATTTCCTGCTTAAGTTAATAAAAGGTTCAATAATTTCCTGTTTAAGTTAATAAAAGGTTCAATAATTTCCTGTTTAAGTTAATAAAAGGTTCAATAATTTCCTGCTTAAGTTAATAAAAGGTTCAATAATTTCCTGCTTAAGTTAATAAAAGGTTCAATAATTTCTCTTAAGTTAATAAAAGGTTTAATAATTTCCTGCTTAGGTTAATTAAAAAAAATTCTAATAATTAGTCTGTTGTCGTTGAGTAGAGTAATTTGAGATCAGTAACCAATAATGATACGTGTAGCAGGTGGTGGTGGTGCCTCTCCAATAAGGTGGGGGTTATGAGTGTGGCAAAATATAACGTTGATGGGATAGAGTGGACCTTGAACGTGGGTGTGTGTTGGGTCAGTCAGTGTAAGGTTGTCTGGGTCAGTGTGTCTGGGTCAGTGTAATTTGTGAGGGTCAGTGTAAGTGTGTCTGGGTCAGTGTAAGTGTGTCTGGGTCAGTGTAAGTGTGTCTGGGTCAGTGTAAGTGTGTGTGGGGGTCAGTGTAGGGTGTGAGGGTCAGTGTAAGTGTGTGTGGGTCACTGTAAGTGTGTGTGGGGGGTCAGTGTAAGTGTGTGGTCAGTGTAAGTGTGTGTGGGTCACTGTAAGTGTGTGTGGGTCAGTGTACAGGTAAGTGTGTGTGGGTCAGTGTAAGTGTCTGGGTCAGTGTAAGTGTGTCTGGGTCAGTGTAAGTGTGTGTGTGTGGGGGGGTGTATGGGTGTGTGTGTAAGTGCGTGGCTATGGGTGTAAATGTGTGTGTGTGTGTGTGTGTGTGTGTGTGTGTTAGCATCATCAATACACATCAGATAATTTTCTTGGTTTATCTTGACATGAAAGACCCCTGGCAGGTCCATGATGTAGTGTAGATGGTTAGGTTGTCAAGGTTAATGAGGTATTTGTGAGTCGCGGTGTAACGGTGGGTGACCCGGAGTCTCCTCATTCACTCACTCAATTCTCAAGGTCTTACACACACACACATACACACAAAATGATGGTCATATTGGACATACAAGTGACGCTTACACTGAAACACACACACCCGCTACTATGTACACACAGCCCCATGACATATGCATACCATCACACCACGTACAATATATAAAACATCTGCACCACCTACTGACTGACTGCATGTGCTACCATGAAAATTAGTACATACTGTATATTGTATTCCATTGTATTTAAGTACATTATACATTAGGCCTACACTTCACACGAGGATATATTAGACCTTCGATATACAGTATACTACAGTACATAGCATTATATATAGTATAATAAAACATACAATACAGTGGTGTACAGTTTAGTAAAAACAACAGAAGAACAATACTCAATATACAGTACAATACAATACTTTGGGTTTACAAAGGTACTCAAACTATCCAACCAGGAGCGAACTCGTAACAATGGTTTTAAATTAGACAAATTTAGATTTAGGCGCGAAATAGGTAAACATTGGTTTGGAAATAGAGTAGTGGATGAATGGAATAAGTTACCAAATATCATCATAAACTCGAATACGCTGGATAGCTTCAAACACAGGTTGGATGGATATATGAGCAATAGGGGTTGGGTGTAAATGGGAATGTCCAGTATGGGCCAATAGGCTGCAGTTTCCTCCATTCTTATGTTCTTAGGGTGTTGGTAATTCAGATTACAGTATATGCACACTATTGGGTAATGAAACCTGCATGTGCAGTACATATTTAGTTTTCATTACTGAACAAATAATTCATAATCCTGTACTGTAATAATTCATAATCCTGTACTGTAATAATTCATAATCCTGTACTGTAATTTTGTTGTATTGGTATAATTTGATGCAGGGAAAGTTTATTATTCATATTTATTAAAGGATGGGCTGTATATTAGAAAGTTTGCAGTTGTTGGGGAAAGTTGTGGAATACTTTGAAAGTCTAGAATTGATGGAAAATGGTGGCTTTGCCGTGTGTGTTTGTGTTGAGGGTGTGTGTGTGTGTGTGTGTTTGTGTGTTGATGGGGTGTGTGTGTTTGTGTGTTGATGGGGTGTGTGTTTGTGTTGATGGGGTGTGTGTGTTTGTGTTGAGGGTGTGTGTGTGTTTGTGTTGATGGGGTGTGTGTGTGTGTTTGTGTGTGGATGGGGTGTTTGTGCGTGTGTGTGTTTGTATGTGTGTGTTTGTGTTGATGGGGGTGTGTTTGTGTTGATGGGGTGTGTTTGTGTGTGTATTGATGGGGTGTTTGTGTGTGTATTGATGGGGTGTTTGTTTGTGTATTGATGGGTGTTTGTTTGTGTATTGATGGGGTGTTTGTGTGTGGATGGGGTGTTTGTGTGTGGGGAGGGGGGAGTTATTTGAAGGACTCGGTGTGTCACGCTGTATGAACACTCAATCTAAGTTTGGTAAGAGTTTGATGGTGGTGGTGGGTATATACCACTCCTTTCCTCCTTCATTTTCCTTCCTCTCTTTACTCCTTCATTTTCCCTCCTCCCTCTTCTTCCTCCTTCCTACTCCTTACTTTCCTCCTTCCTTTCCCTTCATTCCTCCTTTCTTTTCCCTACTCCCTCCTCCCTCAACCTACTCCTTTCGCATATTTTTCCTATCTTCCTCTCTCCCTCCTTTTCCTCTCCCTCCTCCTTCTCTTTCCTTTCCTCCTTACTCCCTCCTTTCTCTTTCACTAACTCTCCACACACACACCACACACACACACACACAGCTACTAAGACCACCCTCCATACGCTCCTCTCAGTCCCAGACCTCCATAAAATATCACGACATGAAGGTGTGGACCAACTTACCCCCACCCATCCCGGCAAACACCATACGCTCTTGCCCTTTAAATCATCTTTTAAAAGTTATCTATTGTCTAAGTATTAATATTTTCGTAACTACTATTATACTTTTATTTTAGCCTCAGTCACCTGTTACTCTCGGTCGTGTGGATGTGTCGGATGAGTGTAAATTACAAAGTTTAAATGAATCCAATAGTAATAATATATTGTTCACACTTCACCCCATATCTTTCTGGCAATTAAAAAAAAATGTGAATGTGTGGATTTATTTTATGGTAGTGTGAGCGGCCAGTGGATGTACAAGTTGTCGGACACAATAGGGTTTTAAAATTCAGGGGAAAAAGAGGAGAGGCAAATTTGACGTTTGGTTGTCGACATATTGAATATTGATGATAAACCCAGCGTGACGTTGTGAGTGTTCAACTTTTTTTTTTATATTGTCATTATTTTTTATGTGTTTGCATCTATGTTTTATTTGTTTTTAATTTATTCGATTATTTATCTGTTTGTGTTCCACGACAATATTTTTAACCATACAAGTCGTTCGGTTGGTTTAGTACCGAGGCCAAGACAGATAGTTAACCCTTGTTTTAAGGCAATCAGCAGCTGGTGTGTTAACCCATCAACCTTGGGTACTAGTCACCCGGGGGTTGTTCCACTACTGGCAGACACAACAGGTAATGTCCTCATTTAATATAAAGTGTACTGTACTAGGGACGCCGTACTGGAGGGAAGCCAGTACTCCACCCTGGTAGTGACTGGACCCCATAACCACCAACGTTGTACCAGGGCTGCCGCCAGCTGTGAGCAGCCGGAGCTGTCTGTCACTGTCACTCGCCTACAATCTGGTCGTGTGTGGTTTCCCTAATTGACTGATATTATCATAGTTGATGTCATAGCAGATTAACTCCTTTGTGTATATACAGTAAAGTCTATTACCGTATGTACTTAGTGATCAGTCAGTATTTACACATAAGATCAGTTTGAGTTCATTTTGTTCCTATGAGAGGAGATGTAAACTTTTTAACTGATAACAAGAAATTATGAGGTAAAGTAAGATTCTTAACTCCTGTTCCTTGCTGTGTGACGGGTATGTGTTGATCACAAGTGCTTCAATTACTGCTACCGGTACAGTGGGAACGATAGGAATGATGTGTCGGAGATACGAGTACACAAGAAGATTTAATAGCTCCAGTGCATTTATTTTTGGTATTTTTATTATTCATTTTAATTATTACAAGGAACCTAATCATTTATTTTATTTTAATTATGACACGTAACCTAAGCAATTATTTGTTATTTTCATTATTCATTTTCATTATAACACGTAACCTAACATAGATAATAATAGTTGCCCTTAATATCGTGACATAACCACTCGTCTCTACTAACTCTGTGATGTGTGTCAGGTCTGAACGTGTAACTTCCCATACTGTACTACAGTTTTCTGACCACACTGTGTTACATTCAGATCTTGGTAGGAAGCTCTAGTACAGGGATTCTCGTGTGATGACCATAATATTATTGACCTGTCTTAGATATTCTTATTAGCGTTAGGAATATTTGGTCCTGAAATTCGGGTCCCTAAAATTGATTCCTGGAAAATTGGGTCCCAGAAAATTCGGTCACTTTGGAAATGGTGGGTAGGTTGGTGCTCCTGACCTGACCTAACCTAACCAAACCAACCTAACCTAACCTAATTTTCCAAGGACCAATACTCTGGGAAGTAATTTTCAGGACCATATTGTAGTTATGTTCATTATTAGTGGAAGATTGGGTTCCTACCTTGTACACTCAGCTGTAAAAGAGGTCCACTATCGAGTGCTCTTGTCGATGGTGGGTAAACCCAGTGCCGGATTTAGACCTGTGGAGGCCCATGGGAAGCCTCTTTGTGGACGCCCCCCTCATTATAACTACCCAAGAGGGTGGGGTGGCAAGTGAAGCGAGCCTAAACATCTGGGAGTTCCGGGGGGCGCTGTAAGCCCCCGGGAAAATTTTGAAATTGGAACACTTCTTTGGAGAATTTTGAAATCATATGCAGTTATATTGAGGAAATTAGAACATTGAGAAATTTTTAATTAACTGTATATTTATTGATAGTGTACAAATTCCCATGAATTTTAAAGAATGAAAATAAAAATTTTCCAAATGAACAAACAAATAAATAAAATATTGTAATATGTGGAGGCCCCTGGGCAGCTGCCCACTTTGCCCACTCCTGAATCCGGCCCTGGGTAAACCCTTGGGTGATCTAACATCCTGCCTCGGTAACCAACTACCTGTAGACTGCTAAAAATCATATCAGTACCTGCCCGACCACCCAGCATCATAGTAAGAGACTCGTATGCTTGAAAATTATTTACAACTAATCGTTCAGTGAGTTAATTAATTATATACTGTACCTAAGTAAGGTTTAAGCAATTAACTAACAGCAAATATAAGGTCGTGTTATAACCATTACATATTTTACCGTCAACAGGTGATATTAATAGTGTAAGCCACAGGTGAGTTGGCTGGTGGCCGAGCTTAGCTGGCCTTGATTGGACAGGTAGCCACCAGGTCTTGCCCCCGGATTCTTAGAAATTGGTTCTGTTGATGTGAAAACACCGTCTAGTTCACTTTAGTTCTGATAATTATGTACTTGGTGGAGTTTATGACGTTGAAAACACGTTGAGAGTCACAACTAGAGACGTTCTCTCGTCTATAGTGACAAAGAAAGAAATTATTATGAGTAACTCAGCCTCGAGTACCCAGAGGTTGGCCGCCAAGTTCAAGGTGGTTAGGATCAGCTGATGTCAAGGGAGGAGGGTGTAGGTCAGAGGTCTGGGTCACCTGGTGGTGGGAGAGGAGAGAGGAAGGTCGATTGCACACGTCTAAAATTCCAAGTGATGCTTTAATGTAGTAATTTGTTGATAGTTATAGAAACTGTCATCATCACCATCATCTTCGACATTCAGTGATAAATTATAACACTCGATGATCAATTTTTCTGTATTTCACTCGTCAGGGTAGCAGCCTCAGTGACTGGTCGTCGGCTGGGTTAAGGAAGAGTGTGATTAGTTAGGGTCGGGGTACGGTAGATTTCTAAACAGTGTGTGTTAAAATGTGATTCACTGGTACGTTCGTCTGGCGTAATTTCCCTTAACACTTCCAAAATTGTATTATTCGGGATGGAGAAGAATGTCAGGCACTAGTCATTGTTGTTTTTATGGTGCGATCATTGGAGTTCTGGTGAATACGTGCTGACAGGCCTTTGATATGAGTGTCGAGAGTCTATCTAAATTATCACACGTGGCGAGGAGTCACTTGAGTGGAGAAATCGACGAGATGCCAAACTAACTCTCACCTCGTCACTTTTAAATTCGTTTTTGACCTTTGTCTTCTCGGTTGGTAAATCTCCTTTGTATTTCTCTTCTGGAACAAAGAGTTTGATTAAGCTGTGAACGTGAGTGAGATCCGCACACAGACGAGTGGAGGGAAGACTGACTGAGTTTCTTGAAGCCTTAATTCTGTGATACTGTACCACAAATAGAGTGAAAAAGAGTAGAAATTATAGTAAATGAAGAGCTACACATTTTGTCCAGTTCAAATTGTTAAACTTTTTTGGGGTATGAAAGGTAGAAGGTAAATATTTCCAATTGCTTAATAGTTCGTGTTCTTGCCTAAAGTGGAAGGTGACTCTGTGATCTACTTTAGTCATTATCTGTTGATGCACGATGATACGCTGAAACAACATACTAATTGTAGGAATGCTGTTTGATATTAACTGGACCCAAATCTTAATGGTTAGTGAAGTTGGGGCCCAATAGGACTGAGTTTTATGAAGGGCCCGATGGGACTAGGCCCCCCTGCACCTGATCGATCACCCTCCTCCCTCCCTCTCTCTCCACCAAACGAGAAGTTAAGTCAGATTTACTGTCATGTCGACTCTATCTTTTTCATTATTTTTTTATTTCAAGTTCGAATGCAATCCGATTAGTGATTGTTCGGACTGAATTAAAACTGAATACATAAGTGATGTTGTTATGGAGTAAAGCTGGGGACTCCATTAAAGGGGGGCGGGGGGGGGTGGGGAGGGCAACATTGATTCCCGGATTTAAATTTTTAATGAATATGAAATCGGAAAAATAAATACTGTCTCTCTGTTTATGTTTTTCACTGTGTCCTCCTGTCTCATTATCTCTGTCTCTCGCTTCTCTCTTTGCTGCCATTTGTTTCGTGTTGTTTTCAGCTTAACTCCAGTTGACAGTGTTAGTAGCCCTGTTTCCTTGACACACTCACTGACACACACACACACACACGCGTCACCAACCATACTAAGACCATGTTTATACACATCAACCTCTCCTCCGACGTTGTCCCACCCCCTTCCATTACTTTGGGGGTCCCAACACACTCCAGGTGGTAGACTCCATTAAGCTCCTCGGCGTCACCGTAGACAACAAACTAAATTGGAAAACACACGTCAGTGAAGTTGACAAATCCTCTCCTGTTTCCGTCTCCACCTCCTCCGCCGACTCAAGTCCTCCAGGTTCCTGCACACGAGCTCCTCAGTGTTTACTCAACATCCATACTTCCCAAGCTCACCCTGTGCCTCCCCCTGGTCTTCCTCCCTAAATGCCACACAACAGAAACACCTAGAAAAAGTGTAGAATAGGGCGTGCTAGATTATTCTCTCCCGTTCCTACTCCACATATCAAGAAGCGCTCAACACACCGACCCTCGACACCGGCTCGTGCTTCCATCCGAGATCCCTCGTCCGCGAATTGCTGTTCGACACCACAACCCCATCCAGCCCATACGAGCACGTACTGATCACTATAAGAACAGCCCAGTCCTAACCATTGTAAAAATTATCAACTCGTAATCAACCAGTGTATTCACTCCCAGTCAATCTTACTTTTTGCACTGTCACAATGTTGAAATGCCCTGTAGTATGACCTTCTCCCTCCCAGTTATTATATATCATATTTGTACCACATATGTTTCCTGTATATTATTTATTATTTGTCAATCAAGAGACCCATTCCCCAGTGATGTAACTGTATATTTTCAGACCTCGGACTGCCATGCTCTTTCGATAAACTGATCATTGTTATTATCACACACACACACACACACTCACACACACACACTCACACACACTCTCGCACACACACACACACACACACACACACACACACACACACACACAATACTTGCTCACTCTCTCACTTTCACCAGCGTATTGTTGTGGTGCTAATCTTATAATAGGATATTGTTGTGAAAATATGATGACTGAATCGATATCTATTTAACGGACTATATGGAGAGAAAAGTCCGTTATATCGAGGGTCCGTTAGATGCGAAACCTCCATGTAATGACTACTGTCAGGGTAATCTCTCTCTCTCTCTCTCTCTCTCTCTCTCTCTCTCTCTCTCTCTCTCTCTCTCTCTCACAAAACACTATACATTCACACTACACACAGGTAATTCACTATCATACACTGTACACCATTGATACAGTGTCATGGATTAAACCCTGAGCTATTTATCCTGACTGATGTATTAATAATAAACTAGTTTTACACCTTGAAACGAGACAGTTGAATAATGGGTCGAGTGTTGTCAGTGAGAGTAGTTGATGTATGGTTGTTGTCAGTGAGTGGTAGCTGATGTCTGGTTGTTGTCAGTGAGTGGTAGCTGATGTCTGGGTGTTGTCAGTGAGTGGTAGCTGATGTCTGGTTGTTGTCAGTGAGTGGTAGCTGATGTCTGGTTGTTGTGTGAGTGGTAGCTGATGTCTGGTTGTTGTCAGTGAGTGGTAGCTGATGTCTGGTTGTCAGTGAGTGGTAGCTGATGTCTGGTGTTGTCAGTGAGTGGTAGCTGATGTCTGGTTGTTGTCAGTGAGTGGTAGCTGATGTCTGGTTGTTGTCAGTGAGTGGTGTGATGTCTGTTGTTGTCAGTGAGTGGTAGTTGATGTCTGGTTGTTGTCTGAGTGGTAACTTATGTCTGGTTGTTGTTGGTGAGTGGTGAGCTGATGTCTGTTGTTGTCATTGAGTGGTAGCTGATGTCTGGTTGTTGTCAGTGAGTGGCAACTGATGTCTGGTTGTTGTTAGTAGGTAACTGATGTCTGGTTGTTGTCATTGAGTGGTAGCTGATGTCTGGTTGTTGTCAGTGAGTGGTAACTGATGTCTGGTTGTTGTCAGTGAGTGGTACTGATGTCTGGTTGTTGTCATTGAGTGGTAGCTGATGTCTGGTTGTTGTCGTGAGTAGTAACTGATGTCTGGTTGTTGTCAGTGAGTGGTAGCTGATGTCTGGTTGTTGTCGGTGAGTGGTAGCTGATGTCTGGTTGTTGTCAGTGAGTGGTAACTGATGTCTGGTTGTTGTCAGTGAGTGGTAGCTGATGTCTGGTTGTCAGAGAGTGGTAGCTGATGTCTGGTTGTTGTCAGTGAGTGGTAGCTGATGTCTGGTTGTCAGAGAGTGGAGCTGATGTCTGGTTGTTGTCAGTGAGTGGTAGCTCTGGTTGTTGTCAGAGTGGTAGCTGATGTCTGGTTGTTGTCAGTGAGTGGTAGCTGATGGCTGGTTGTTGCTTGGTGAGTGGTAGCTGATGTCTGGTTGTCAGTGAGTGGTAGCTGATGTCTGGTTGTCAGTGAGTGGTAGCTGATGTCTGGTTGTTGTCAGTGAGTGGTAGCTGATGTCTGGTTGTCAGTGAGTGGTAGCTGATGTCTGGTTGTTGTCAGTGAGTGGTAGCTGATGTCTGGTTGTTGTCAGTGAGTGGTAGCTGATGTCTGGTTGTTGTCAGTGAGTGGTAACTGATGTCTGGTTGTTGTCAGTGGAGGGCTGATATCTGGTTGTCAGTGAGTGGTAGCTGATGTCTGGTTGTCAGTGAGTGGTAGCTGATGTCTGGTTGTCAGTGAGGTAGCTGATGTCTGGTTGTCAGTGAGTGGTAGCTGATGTATGGTTGTTGTCAGTGAGTGGAGGATGTCTGGTTGTCAGTGAGTGGTAGCTGATGTCTGGTTGTCAGAGTGGTAGCTGATGTATGGTTGTTGGGTGAGTGGTAGCTGATGTCTGGTTGTCAGTGAGTGGTAGCTGATGTCTGGTTGTCAGTGAGTGGTAGCTGATGTATGGTTGTTGTCAGAGTGGTAGCTGATGTCTGGTTGTCAGTGAGTGGTAGCTGATGTCTGGTTGTTGTCAGTGAGTGGTAGCTGATGTATGGTTGTTGTCGGTGAGTGGTAGCTGATGTCTGGTTGTTGTCAGTGAGTGGTAGCTGATGTCTGGTTGTTGTCAGTGAGTGGTGCTGATGTCTGGTTGTTGTCGGTGAGTGGTAGCTGATGTATGGTTGTCAGTGAGTGGTAACTGATGTCTGGTTGTCAGTGAGTGGTAACTGATGTCTGGTTGTCAGTGAGTGGTAGCTGATGTGGTTGTTGTCAGTGAGTGGTAGCTGATGTATGGTTGTTGTCAGTGAGTGGTAGCTGATGTCGGTTGTCAGTGAGTGGTAGCTGATGTCTGGTTGTCAGAGTGGAGTGATGTCTGGTTGGGAGACTGATGTCTGGTTGTCAGTGAGTGGTAGCTGATGTCTGGTTGTCAGTGAGTGGTAGCTGATGTCTGGTTGTCAGTGAGTGGTAGCTGATGTCTGGTTGTCAGTGAGGGAATGATGTCTGGTTGTCAGTGAGTGGTAGCTGATGGAGTTCTTGTAGATAGTTATATGTAGAGTGTGTGTGTATGTGTGTGTGTGTGTGTGTGTGTGTGTGTGTGTGTGTGTGTGTGTGTGTGTGTGTGTGTGTGTGTGTGTGTGTGTGTGTGTGTGTGTAGGACAAATGAAGTATCTAGTTAGTTAACCAGTGTAAAGTTATAGAGTAGCTACGGTTTCCACTGTGTAGTGTTGGAGTACATGCCGTAGTTATATGCCGGAAATTGGTGTATAATATACTGCATATCATTAATTATAGGGACACACAATATAGCTAGTGTATATGTGGAATAAGTACACGTTAATATATGTAGATGGGTGGCGTCTCCGTAGCTGTTTCTGGATACAGGGATAAAAAGTATGTATGGATAATGTTAATGCAGGTGTTGGTTAAGGCGCCACCTGTGTGTCTTGTATGTGTAGGGTGTTTACTGTAGGGGAGGTCCAGCATGTAGTTCGGTGTGTACTGTAGGTCTGGCGCTACATGACAGACAGGTTATGTGTCCTTTGGTCTATTATAAACCAGTTGGGTTTTCACAAGACTATGGTGTTTTGGTTATACTGCTGGTATTGGCTCACACCGGATGTGAACCACATATTTTCTCTGCAATGAGGATTTGAATCCGGGAGCAATGAACTTTTAACCCCGTTCAATAACTAACCCGTCACTCTACCGGCATATGACGTTGTAATTTTTTTTTATCCCAAAATATATCAAGGATTAGTCTGTAAACTGGAGAAATGTTATATTTTAATTGTCTAATGTGGTTTTAATGTGATCTTGAAATGACTCCAAAAAATCAGACACAGATTGGAAATGTAAAAGGTTTTGAGGGATAATGCTTGTGGTGTCCGCCCAGTCGTGTGGTCACTTGAGGCCAAAGTGACCGCGGCGCCTGCCAACTACAGTGTTTGGCTGGCTTATAACCTCTCAACCCAACTTCTCATGATGAACTGTGCCAGAATAATAAGAGCACTATTATGCAACATCTGAGAGCTGTATTGGCTAAGATGATACCACATATTAATTTAATCCATGACTGCACACAAATCGTTTTTGTACATTAACTGATGTTAATTTGGTGTAAACAGTTGGGTACTAAAATTTTGTCCTGATTGATGAACCAGCCTCTACTCTGATGGCTTTTGATGTATAAATAATTAGCTTCTTCATTTTAGTTTGGAGGGCCAAACTGTGCGCTGCACTGTGGCCAGCTTACCTGTTCTGTTATGTCTGGACAACCAGCCAGCGCGGTGTTGTCATGGGAGGAGGGGTGAGGTGAGGGTGTCCCCGACGTAGGTGGTGTGACGTAGCCACCTGGCCAAAGCTGCCAAGGTGAGCAAGATGGGCGGTGGACCACCTCAGAATTTACTAACACTCTCAATGATACTTTTTCGAACCCTCTTGCCAGCGACATTGGCCTTGTGGTGTTGTTTTGTCCCCGCTGTGTGACCACGATTATCTGGGTGTTTTAGCAGTCAATAGTTGGTTTGTTTAGGTGTATCGGTAGACACTTGTTTTATACAGGTACACAACAGTTGGTTTGTTTATAGTGGTGTACAGTTTAAGGGTACACCACTTTACTGTTAAGTGATCGTGTTTATATTGGTGTTTAAGGCTATATATCAGTATATTGTTGGTGGTTTTACTCCTAACAATACTATATAGTGTTACTTTATTTAAATGACCAAATATAGTTGTACTTGTTGATACCTTGACATTATATAAGTGAAAGGGATACTTACTACGTCATTTATATTGTGTATATATTTATTATGTGGTGTGTGTTCTCCCTGCTGTGGGTAGATTCCTCACTACAGTTGGGAAAGTGAAGGTCAAACACAGTGCCGCCTTGTGTATCCAGGTTTTCAGTGTACTGCATCCACACTGCCCTGAATGGCTCGGCAGGCCTGTGTGTCCCACTTGATTTTTATATCTTAATATGCCATCGAAATGCTGCTGTTTTTGACGGTTGTGGAGGGTTATACTGGTGATGGTTGTGGAGGGTTATACTGGTGATGGTTGTGGAGGGTTATACTGGTGATGGTTGTGGAGGGTTATACTGGTGATGGTTGTGGAGGGTTATACTGGTTGTGGGAGGTATACTGGTGATGGGGGTTTGGATGTTGGGAGGGTTATACTGGTGATGGTTGTGGAGGTTATACTGGTGATGGTTGTGGAGGGTTATACTGGTGATGGTTGTGGAGGGTTATACTGGTGATGGTTGTGGAGGTTATACTGGTGATGGTTGTGGAGGTTATACTGGTGATGGTTGTGGAGGTTATACTGGTGATGGTTGTGGAGGTTATACTGGTGATGGTTGTGGAGGTTATCTGGTTGGTTGTGGAGGTTATACTGTGATGGTTGTGGAGGTTATACTGGTGATGGTTGTGGAGGTTATACTGGTGACGGTTGGAGGTTATACTGGTGATGGTTGTGGAGGTTATACTGGTGACGGTTGTGGAGGATGGTTGGAGGTTATACTGGTGATGGTTTGGAGGTTATACTGGTGATGGTTGTGGGGGGTTATACTGGTGATGGTTGTGGAGGTTATACTGGTGATGGTTGTGGAGGTTATGGTGATGGTTGTGGAGGTTATACTGGTGATGGTTGTGGATATACTGGTGATGGTTGTGGGGGTTATACTGGTGATGGTTGTGGAGGTTATACTGGTGATGGTTGTGGAGGTTATCTGGTGTGGTTGTGGGGGTTATACTGGTGACGGTTGTGGAGGTTATACTGGTGATGGTTGTGGGGGGGTTATACTGGTGACGGTTGTGGAGGTTACTTGTGGTTGTGGAGGTTATACTGGTGATGGTTGTGGGGGTTATACTGGTGATGGTTGTGGAGGTTATACTGGTGATGGTTGGGGTTATACTGGTGATGGTTGTGGGTTATACTGGTGATGGTTGTGGAGGTTATCCTGGTGATGGTTGTGGAGGGTTATACTGGTGATGGTTGTGGGGTTATACTGGTGATGGTTGTGGAGGTTATACTGGTGATGGTTGTGGAGGGTTATACTGGTGACGGTTGTGGGAGGTTAATGATAGGATAGTGGCCTTGTGGACTCTTTCAAGGTTGACTCAGATATTTATCATTATTTCTTCAGGTATTTTAAGATTATAAATAACATATAATTAACGCATACCTCAACCCAATGCGGAATGTTATAATGGTGTAGTAAATGTATCCAGTTTATTCTTGTCTCCAGCTCAGCACCTGTACACACACACACACACTCAATACACACACGCACTCAATACACACACACCATCAATACACACACACACTCAATACACACACGCACTCAATACACAATAACTCACTCGCACTGATCCTTCTCGAGTGGCCACACATTATAGACAGATTACAGTACTGTTGCCAAGTCGGGGTAGCCATTAGAGAAGGATAAATATATATTATGTAAAATGGTCATAAAATTCACACTGATTCAACACATACAATAGACAGTGCAGGTATACAGTGTAATAGACAGTGCAGGTATACAGTGTAATAGACAGTGCAGGTATACAGTGTAATAGACAGTGCAGGTATACAGTGTAATAGACAGTACAGGTATACAGTGTAATCGACAGTGCAGGTATACAGACTTGGTTCTTCCAGAGATAACCAATAAAATTAAATTAAACCTAACCTTCCTTAATTGAGTGACGGGTCAAAGAAACTTAAGCTTGGGAACTTTGTCCTTGTTGGTGTTGTGGTGGTGGTGGGATTTTGTCCAAGCTGGTGTTGTGGTGATGGTGGGATTTTGTCCAAGCTGACGTGGTAGAACTTTGTCCAAGCTGGTGTTGTAATGGTGGGATTTTGTCCAAACTGGTGTTGTGTTGAGGCCCGCTGGTGTTGTAGTGGTGGGATTGCCCAAGCTGGTGTTGTAGTGGTGGGATTTTGCCCAAGCTGGTGTTGTAGTGGAGGATTTTGTCCAAGCTGGTGTTGTAATGGTGGGATTTTGTTCAAGCTGGTATGGTGGCCCGGCTGGTGTTGTAGTGGTGGGATATTGTCCAAGCTGGTGTTGTGGTGGGGTCCGCTGGTGTTGTAGTGGTGGGATTTTGCCCAGCTGGTGTTGTAGTGGAGGATTTTGTCCAAGCTGGTGTTGTAATGGTGGGATAATGTCCGCTGGTGTTGTGATGGTATTTCGTCCAGTGTAGTGGTGGGATAATGTCCAAGCTGGTGTTAGTGATGGTATTTCATCCAAGCTGGTGTTGCAGTGGTGGGATAATGCTGGTGTTGTGATGGTAGTATTTCGTCCAAGCTGGTGTTGTAGTGGTGGGAGGATTTTGTCTAAGGTGTTATAATGTTAATGGGATTATCATGGAAGGATTTAGCTCAGGTGGATTACTATAACAAACTAACGAGTAAGATGTGTGAAAGAATTGCCTGAGTGGATACCTGCCTATAACACGTGGCCGACTTATCAAGCGTTCAAGATGCCGACTTATCAGGTAAGAGAAAGGGACTTATCAAGAGTTCAAGATGCCGACACAAGAGTTCAAGATGCCGACATAAAGAGTTCAAGATGCCATATCACAAGATGCCAACACAAGAGTCAAGATGCGACACAGAAAGCTTAAGATGCGACTTATAAGAGTTCAAGATACTTATCAAGAGTTCAAGATGCCAACTTATCAAGAAAGCCTAAGAGGATGCTGACAAAGCCAAGAGCGATGACAGAAAGCTTAAGATCAAGGGATTACAAGAGTTCAAGATGCCAAATTATCAAGAGTTCAAGATGCCAACTTATCAAGAGTTCAAGATGCCGACTTATCAAGAGTTCAACATGCCGACTTATCAAGAGTTCAAGATGGTACCGTATTTATTTAAACTCGAACGTGACTGAAAACAAATATTTTGGGGGTAAAGGGTTTTGACGTCTGTATATGGTGTGTAATGTGTATTGATTTGCGTGTATGGTGTATGATGTGTTTGTGTTGTGTGTATGGTGTGTATTGTGTTGTGTGTATGATGTGTATTGTGTTGTGTGTATTGTGTTGTGTGTATGGTGTGTATTGTGTTGTGTGTATGATGTGTATTGTGTGTATGGTGTGTATTGTGTTGTGTGTATGATGTGTATTGGTGTTGTGTTTATGATGTGTATTGTGTTGTGTGTATGATGTATTGTGTTGTGTTTATGATGTGTATTGTGTTGTGTGTATGATGTGTATTGTGTTGTGTGTATTGTGTTGTGTTTATGATGTGTATTGTTTGTATGTTGTGTTTATGATGATTGTGTGTATGGTGTGTATTGTGGTGTGTATGATGTATTGTGTTGTGTGGTGTGTATTGTGTTGTGTATGGTGTGTATTGTGTTGTGTGTATGATGTGTATTGTGTTGTGTGTGATGTGTATTGTGTTGTGTTTATGATGTGATTGTGTTGTGTGTATGATCTGTATTGTGTTGTGTGTATGGTGTGTATTGTGTTGTGTGTATGATGTGTGTATTGTGTTGTGTGTATGGTGTGTATTGGTGTGTATGATGTGTATTGTGTTGTGTGATGATGTGTATTGTGTTGGTATGATGTGTATTGTGTTGTGTATGATGTGTATTGTGTTGTGTGTATTGTGTTGTGTGTATGATGTGTATTGTGTTGTGTGTATGGTGTGTATTGTGTTGTGTGTATGATGTGTATTGTGTTGTGTATGGTGTTTATTGTGTTGTGTGTATGATGTGTATTGTGTTTGTGTATGGTGTTTATTGTGTTGTGTGTATGATGTGTATTGTGTTGTGTGTATGATGTGTATTGTGTTGTGTATGGTGTATTGTGTTGTGTGTATGATGTGTATTGTGTTGTGTGTATGATGTGTATTGTGTTGTGTGTATGATGTGTGTGTATGATGTGTATTGTTTTGGTGTGTATGATGAGTTGTGTGTATTGTGTGTTTATGATGTGATTGTGTTGTGTGTATGGTGTATTGTGTTGTGTGTATGGTGTGTATTGTGTTGTGTGTATGATGTGTATTGTGTTGTGTGTATGGTGTGTATTGTGTTGTGTGTATGGTGTGTATTGTGTTGTGTGTATGATGTGTATTGTGTTGGTGTATGATGTGTATTGTGTTGTGTGATGATGTGTGTTGTGTGTATGTGATTGTGTGTGTATGATGTGTATTGGTGTGTATGATGTGTATTGTGTTGTGTGTATGATGTGTATTGTGTTGTGTGTATGATGTGTATTGTGTTGTGTGTGTATGGTGTGTATTGTGTTGTGTGTATGATGTGTGTGTGTTGTGTGTATGATGTGTATTGTGTTTGTGTGTATGATGTGTATTGTGTTGTGTGTATGATGTGTGTGTTGTGTATGATGTGTATGTGTTGTGTGTATGATGTGTATGTGTTGTGTGTATGATGTGTATGTGTTGTGTGTGGTTGTGTGTGTGTATGATGTGTGTTGTGTGTATGATGTGTGTGTGTTGTGTGTATGTGTGTGTGTTGTGTGTATGATGTGTGTGTTGTGTGTATGATGTGTGTGTTGTGTGTGTGATTATTGTGTGTGTTGTGTGTATGATTATTGTGTTGTGTGTGTGGTGTGTATTGTGTTGTGTGTATGATGTGTATTGTGTTGTGTGTATGATGTATTGTGTTGTTTGTATGATGTGTATTGTGTTGTGTGTATGATGTGTATTGTGTTGTGTGTATGATGTGTATTGTGTTGTGTGTATGATGTGTATTGTGTTGTGTGTATGATGTGTATTGTGTTGTGTGTATGGTGTGTATTGTGTTGTGTGTATATGGTGTATGTGTGTTGTGTGTATGTGTGTGTGTTGTGTGTGTATGGTGTGTATTGTGTTGTGTGTATGGTGTGTGTGTGTTGTGTGTATGATGTGTGTGTGTTTGTGTGTGTATGATGTGTATTGTGTTGTGTGTATGATGTGTATTGTGTTGTGTTTATGATGTGTATTGTGTTGTGTGTATTGTATTTGTGTGTATGGTGTGTATGTGTTGTGTGTATGATGTGTATTGTGTTGTGTGTATGATGTGTGTGTGTTGTGTGTATGATGTGTATTGTGTTGTGTTTATGATGTGTATTGTGTTGTGTGTATGGTGTGTGTATTGTGTTGTGTGTATGATGTGTATTGTGTTGTGTGTATGATGTGTAGTGTTGTGTGTATGGTGTGTATTGTGTTGTGTGTATGGTGTGTGTGTGTTGTGTGTATGATGTGTATTGTGTTGTGTGTATGGTGTGTATTGTTTTGTGTGTATGATGTGTATTGTGTTGTGTGTATGATGTGTATTGTGTTGTGTGTATGGTGTGTATTGTGTTGTGTGTATGGTGTGTATTGTTTTGTGTGTATGTGTTGCGTATATGATGTGCGTCAGTGATGTGTTTGGGCGTAGAAATGCGACATGAAGATTGACGCTATTTTTAGATTGGTTGAAGTTTGTTGATAAAGGTGCACATCTGTCTGGTCTAACACGTGATACCTTACCTTCTCTGCTGACACACACACACACACACACACACACCTACCTTTATTTTAATGGGTTACGTTAAAATAGGTATAAGGTAAATTGGTATACTGAGGAAAATGGGTAAGCTAGACTGTTCCATAGATTGTATTGGTTAGGTTAGGTTAACTTATTGTGGATTATATTGATTAAGGTTAGGCTAGGTTAACATAGATTACACAGGTTAATATTAGGTTAGGTTAGAGTGTATACATAAGAACATAAGAAAATAAGGAGTCTGCAATAGGCCGGTTGGCCTGTGCATGGCAGCTCCTGTCGGGAGTTACTACCACTATCATCCATGAATCTATCCAGTCTCCTTTCAAAACTTTCCAGCGTTCCAGCACTTACTACATAGTTGCTAAGCTTGTTCCACTCGTCCACCACCCTATTTGTGAACCAGTTCCTTCCTATCTCCTCCTAAACTTATCCAACTTACATCCGTTGCTTCAAGTCTTATCCTGCTCGGATATTATAAGAACTTTATCTATATCCACTTTATAGGGTAGGTTAAGGTGTGATGGGGTTAGGGTAGCTTAGATTACACAAGTTAAAGTTAGGTTAACTTAGATTACACAGGTTAAAGTTAGGTTAGGTTAACTTACATTACACAAGTTAAGGTTAGATTAATATTATAGAGGTTAAAGTGTGGCATTTTCTCCGTTGGATAATAAACTATGACCTTAAACTTGGAGAAAAAATACAGTTGAAAGAATATATATATATATATATATATATATATATATATATATATATATATATATATATATATATATATATATATATATATATATATATATATATATATATATATATAACTTGTTTTATCCCCTTGGAGCTGTTGTGTCGGCTATCACGTGACTCAGTGTTTTAACCTTCCTTCCTTCCTTCCCCCTGTGAGAGCAAGGATCAACACACGTCAAACTATGGTCCGTCCGTCCGTGACTTACTGTAGTGTAGTGGCCCCGTCAGCTGTTGGTCTGGCTCACATAGATAATGTTATTAGTCTACTGCCATAAATAAAAAAATATCGTCACCTCGAACGCTCTCAAGTGCCTGGCGTTCCCCCTTAGCTGATGGTCGTGAGGCTGGACGAAAGAGATAGTGTTTTAGACCCTTACAGTAAAAAATAATATCGCCTGCGCGAGCATTCACCAGCGCTTGGCGGCCTCTTTCAGCTGGTGGTCATGGAGGCTGGGTCAGAGAGATAGCGTTATAGGCCGCCCGCCGTAAAACAACGCCATCACGAGCACTGAATAGCGCCTGGCGACCCCTTCGTCTGGTGGTCGTGAAATATAGTGCCTGGCGCAAACACTTATTAAGGCCGGGCGTTTATCTTCCTCGAGCAGACAGTTGCATTGAAAATTCAACCAATTATTTTTCTCTTAACACAAAATACTTGACTTACTAGTGAGTCCTGCTGCTATTTAATGATCTTTTAAACATTTAGCGATTTTTTAATTATTTCTTGAAAAATTTGGTCTCATACTAGTGACTCTCGACTCTTGTGGTGACAGCTTGCTTTTCACTGGTTTGGATTATCAATATGATCACGATTTGGGATAATGATTTTTGGCAAGTGAAGTATATATATATAAATGCAAGTAAATCACTGTAGGTGCGCGTGATCCAGGTATATGCTAATAACCACAAGGAAGAAAAAACACGAAGTTCCCAAGCGCTTTCGTGTAATTCACATCTTCAGGGGTGAGTACAGACTAAAGAGAAGTACAAAACAAGGTGTATATATACAGAGGAGGGTAGTCGGTAGTCAGGTCAGAGGGTAAGCTGACCCAACCTTCTCACCTGGTTACAAATCTTCTTAATTACGAAATTATCCAGTTTGTACAGGCCATTACTCAAATTCATGTTGATGGATTCGGTATGTTTAATGAGACTAGATTCTATGATGTTCCTACTATCAATTGAATTACAAGGTAATATTGAGGAGGCATTATCCCAGTCAATGCAATGCTTATTATCCCTCAAATGAACAAACAGAGCATTGGATTCTTGGCCTGTCCTAACACTATATTTATGTTGTTTAAGTCTAGTTACAAGATCTTTACCTGTCTGGCCTAAGTAAAACCTATTACATTCCTTGCAAGGAACCTTATAAATGCAGCCACCTGTATTGTTGGGGAAGTTCTTGATTAACATTTGTTTAACAGTGCATGAGTTTTTAAATGCCACATTGACGTTCCAGGTTTTTAGTTGTGAAGGAATGTATGAGAAATTTTTGTGAAATGGTAATATTAAGATATATATGAGCTATTTGAGTGTATTTCATTTTCACTATAAATTCTTGGGTATTATGGAGCGATTTTCGGCTATTTTGTACACATTATGGGTCATAATATCACACGTTGTTGTTTCATATTAGTTTTAGCTTAGTATATTCCTCCACGTGCTTACTGGTGTGTATATCCGAGTATGTTGTATAGTCTGCTTCATGTGTATACCCGATGTGTGTTGAGTGTACTCGTTAACCCGGGTTCGATCCCCGGCAGGGGTGAAACTATGGACAAATTTCTTTATGCCATTTGCCTCTGTCTACCCAGCAGTAATTGGGACCTGGATGTTAATCGATTTGCGGATCGTGTTCCGGGGTAATAGTTAGCCAGTGCAGTTGGCGAGTTGTCCGGTCTTCTCGGACTATTTCTTGACACTGGGTCATGCAGCTCGTTAACTCAGGGTGTTGTTGTTGTGTTGGAGACAGCTTCTACACCTTAAATTCACACCTAGGAGGCCCTTGGGCCGGCCATCCTCGTTATACGAGGGGCAACCATTTTAAAATTGTATGTAAAAATTTTTCATCAAAATAATACAGAAAATACATGATACATAATTTTCAGGTAATATACTTCATACATGCTACACACTATACATGATGATCATACATAATATACAATTTATGCATCATACATGCTACACAATATTCATCACACATACGAGAAAATATACATCATACTTACTCCCTAATATATAGTTTATACTGAACCTGTTGCGTGATGTGACCTGTGTTTATGTTAGTCTCTGTTTATATGTTATTGCGTTTTAATGTGTGTGTTAACGTGTGTTTGTGTGTTAATATGTGTTTGTGTGTTTGTGTTTGTGTGTGTGTTATGGGGTAGCCCAGGTGAGAGTGGGAGAGGGCAGAAGGGCGCCACCCACCCCACCTCACCTCTGACATTAAAGCGGAAGACTCGCCTCCACCACCGCCACACCTACCTCTGTTTTTATCCTAGGACAAACAAGGCGAACACTTTACTTTATTGGACATCGAAGATTAAGTTGTTTTTATTGCAGGACGAACAACAGTTAAGATTTATTTATTTTCTAGGACAGACAACATAAGTTTATTTATATTTTTTAAAACTGTTAGAATGTTTTTTTTTTACTAGGACAGACAACAGTTGCTTTTTCTCCGTAGGATGAGTAGTAATTTATTTTTTGGATGTACAACGATGATTAAGATATATTTTTGGTTGTTTTTTGACACAACATCAAGGTTAAGGGGATATTCGCTCACATTAAGAATAGTTCACTGCCATACCGACTACAGTTTTTACCCTAGGACAGACAACAATACATTAAAGGAGACTTTTTTTTTTTACCTAAGATGAACAACTCACCGTCACACCCTTTATTGTTTATCCCAGGAGGATCTTACATATTTTTATCCCAGGAGAAGTTGATTTTTATAATGATATTAACAGCTTATCTACAGTTCATTTTACCCCAGGAAGAACAACGGTACGGCAATGAAATATATTATTATTATTATTATTATTTATTATTATTATTATTATTATTATTATTCCCCAAAACTACATTGACTACAACTTGACCAATGGTAATTAACTTTAGTCATTAATGTCAGGAGAAGAATGCAAAGATCTCTAACTGTGTCTTCTCCCCGAATATGATTTAAGTTAGCAAGTCTACCTAACCTAACCGTAAACTAATTTGTGGTGAGTTAGGTTAGGTTTGGTTCCATTTGGTTCGTTTTTTCTTAGGTTTATTTCGGTTCGCTGGCTTAAGTTTGGTTTATTTCTGTTCGCTGGATTAAGTTTGGTGTGTTTCTGTTCGCTTGAAAAAAAAGAGTGCGTTATCGTGTTCGTGGTAATGCTTTAACAACGGCCATGATATTACCCCACGACCATACCATCAATGTTGTTCAGGTTGGAGTAATTTTTTTTATATAGTATGACCTACATAAGTTTAATCTGGTAAGTTTAATACCCCAGGAAGGACACCGCTATGTATAGTAATGGCCATTTTTTATCCTAGGACGACCTATGGCCATTCTTTATCCTAGGACGAGCTATGGCCATTCTTTATCCTAGGACGAGCTATGGCCATTTTTATCCTAGGACGAGCTATGGCCATTCTTTATCTGCTTTACATCAATTATGTTTTTACCCCAGGAAGGTCATTGGTGTGTAAACTAGTGACTATTTTTATCCGAGGATGAGCTATAATGATCCTAGATTGCTCTTGGCCTTTTCATTTGTTACCCCAGGAGGGACAAGGCTCTGTTAGTGGATTGTTAATATGAGTATTTTTTTTTTATCCCAGGATTTGTATTGTTCGCACGTGTAATTTCCCTAAGAACACATCTGTCGGACTGACGTTCATTAATGCACAAAAAAAAAATCACGTTAAAAACACAGCATCACGTTAACACTGAGGCTTTATTGTGACTAGATCCGTTCACCTAACAACCAATTAGGGGAAGGAATTGAGGTATATAGAAGCTTCGTAAAGGCTCGTTAACTAACTAACACAAAATGGCGTCATGTTTACAGTGAGACGCCCCCTTAATTTGATGTTTTAACGTAATATATACTGTAGATTTATCATGTATTCAGACATCGCTATTCATCAACCTAGGATTTTTTATACCAGTAACAACAATTTGTGCTGTGTTGTATTATATTTTCCTCTTGGACAAATTATATATTACTTTTTTCATTAATAATTGTGGGGGTTTTTTATGCTTTTATGTCGCTGGTTCAATCATCGCCTTTTTCTGACCTGACTGATGGAGATTTTCGCTCAAGAGGGACGTTATTCAGGTGTGGCTTGACGTAGGTAGTGACCAGTTCTTTGTCACATTTGTTTATTGTTTTCGTATTCCACTGATTTCATGTATTACTCCCAATAGTCTACATGTACTGCACAGAAATTTGTTTAATATATTAATTATTTCTAAACCTTACCCACACCTTGTACTTATATACGACTGGATGGGATAAAATTATATGACTGGATATATATAGTCAATTGTTATATATTCCTTCAAGGGCGATATGGTAATGTGGGTCCTCTGCATCGTCGGTTCCTTCCCTCGAGATATTCACTTCATATTGGCCATTAATTTATTCTTGCTTCTGTTGCCTGGTTGTCCATCCCCGTCAGCCTTCGTTATCGTCTTTCTTCTCCTCACCCTTCGTTATCGTCTTCCTTCTCTTCCTGTTATTCGTCTTACTTCTCCTCACCCTTCGTTATCGTCTTCTCCTCCTTCGTTATCGTCTTCTCTCCTCCTTCGTTATCGTCTTCCTTCCTCACCCTTCGTTATCGTCTTCCTTCCTCACCCTTCGTTATCGTCTTCCTTCTCCTCACCTTTCGTTATCGTCTTCCTTCTCCTCACCCTTCGTTATCGTCTTCCTTCTCCTCCCTTCGTATCGTCTTCCTTCTCCTCCTCATCTTCTTCTCTCCTTCGTTATCGTCTTCTTCTCACCCTTCGTTATCGTCTTCCTTCCCACCCTCTTCTATCGTCTTCTCTCCTCACCCTTCGTTATCGTCTTCCTTCTCCTCACCCTTCGTTATGTCTCCTTCTCCTCACCCTTCGTTATCGTCTTCCTTCCTCACCCTTTATTCTTCTCCTCACCCTTCGTTATCGTCTTCCTTCTCTCACCCTTCTTATCGTCTTCCTTCTTTCTTCTCATCACCCTTCGTTATCGTCTTCCTTCTCCTCACCCTTCGTTATCGTCTTCCTTCTCCTCACCCTTCGTTATCGTCTTCCTTCTCCTCACCCTTCGTTATCGTCTTCTCCTCACCCTTCGTTATCGTCTTCCTTCTCCTCACCCTTCGTTATCGTCTTCCTTCTCCTCACCCTTCGTTATCGTCTTCCTTCTCCTCACCTTGTTATTTCTTCTCTCACTTCGTTATCGTCTTCCTTCTCCTCACCCTTCGTTATCGTCTTCTTCTCCTCACCCTTCGTTATCGTCTTCCTTCTCATCACCCTTCGTTATCGTCTTCCTTCTCCTCACCCTTCGTTATCGTCTTCCTTCTCCTCACCCTTCGTTATCGTCTTCCTTCTCCTCACCCTTCGTTATCGTCTTCCTTCTCATCACCCTTCGTTATCGTCTTCCTTCTCCTCACCCTTCGTTATCGTCTTCCTTCTCCTCACCATTTCGTTATCGTCTTCCTTCTCATCACCCTTCGTTATCGTCTTCCTTCTCCTCACCCTTCGTTATCGTCTTCCTTCTTCTCACCCTTCGTTATCGTCTTCTTCTCTCACCTTTATCGTCTTCCTTCTCCTCACCCTTCGTTATCGTCTTCCTCTCCTCACCCTTCGTTATCGTCTTTCTTCTTCTCACCCTTCGTTAACGTCTTCCTTCTCCTCACCCTTCGTTATCGTCTTCCTTCTTCTTCACCCTTCGTTATCGTCTTCCTTCTCCTCACCTTCGTTATCGTCTTCCTTCTCCTCACCCTTCGTTATCGTCTTCCTTCTCCTCACCCTTCGTTATCGTCTTCCTTCTTCTCACCCTTCGTTATCGTCTTCCTTCTCCTCACCTTCGTTATCGTCTTCCTTCTTCTCACCCTTCGTTATCGTCTTCCTTCTCCTCACCCTTCGTTATCGTCTTCCTTCTCCTCCCCTTCGTTATCGTCTTCCTTCTTCTCACCCTTCGTTATCGTCTTCTTCTTCTCACCTTCGTTATCGTCTTCCTTCTCATCACCCTTCGTTATCGTCTTCCTTCTCCTCACCCTTCGTTATCGTCTTCCTTCTTCTCACCTTCGTTATCGTCTTCCTTCTCCTCACCCTTCGTTATCGTCTTCCTTCTCCTCACCCTTCGTTATCGTCTTCCTTCTCCTCACCCTTCGTTATCGTCTTCCTTCTTCTCACCCTTCGTTATCGTCTTCCTTCTCCTCACCCTTCGTTATCGTCTTCCTTCTTCTCTTCCCTTCGTTTCTCGTCTTCCTTCTCCTCACCCTTCGTTATCGTCTTCCTTCTCCTCACCCTTCGTTATCGTCTTCCTTCTCCTCACCCTTCGTTATCGTCTTCCTTCTCCTCACCCTTCGTTATCGTCTTCCTTCTCCTCACCCTTCGTTATCGTCTTCCTTCTCCTCACCCTTCGTTATCGTCTTCCTCCTCACCTTCGTTATCGTCTTCCTTCTCCCCTTCGTTATCTTCTCTTCTTTCTCTTCCTTCTCTACCCTTCGTTATCTCTTCCTTCTCCTACCCTTCGTTATCGTCTTCCTTCTCCTCCTTCGTTATCGTCTTCCTTCTCCTCACCCTTCGTTATCGTCTTCCTTCTCCTCACCCTTCGTTATCGTCTTCCTTCTCCTCACCCTTCGT